>NW_027105487.1:446584-543212 GCF_000696795.3 Halyomorpha halys
TGATAATAAATCTCTAAATATGGTTCAATCCCTTACCCCAATCCACTTTTCTTTATTCTCCTCACTAATAAATATAAGAAAATCTTATAGTCTAGAAAATAAATAATAAGTATTTTAAACAATCTATACACATAAAAATTTAACATATTTTTGCACAGTCACAAATAAAGGATTATAATACATGCATATAAAAAAAAATAAATACATTAAAATAAAACAAGTATAAAAAGTGATAGATATAAAAAGAAATAAGTAATAAATATAGATAATAGATATTAAAAGTAATAAATTATCAAAAAGTAATTACATTATATTAAAATATTGTTATAAAAATTATAAAATTGTCACGAATTATAAAAAAAAAATATATGAAATAAAATTAGTTTTTAACCTTACTTCAAAACAACAATCTTAATGATACTACTCAAAAGTACTTATATTAAAATATCAAGGATTTCGTTAAATACATTATTAGTTGAACTAAAGGGTCTAAAAATCGTTTGCAGGACTCCTGCTGACGTTTTGCAGGCATTTTATCGGTTGACAGTTTAATCGGTGGAGTACTTAACGTACGCGTATTTAACGATCCGGAGTTGGCCAATAAAATATTTTGATGGCTTACCCATTCCTTTCTATTTAAATCACTGCCAAGTATTGTTCGACTATTTAATTAGCAACGTTAATATGGGATATGCACAAACTCACCGACTTTCCTATCGGCGAGGTTCGCCTATTTGTATCCGTTTTTGTTAAATTCGAATCCTATTTCACTGTTAATAAATATTTTAATGAAATTTATTAAAACTTTTTATGTTCATTCTATAGTAAGCGAAAAATGTTTTTGGGTAATTTAAAATAGTTCGGTATGGGGTGTGTAAAATTTCCTTGGTATATTATTAAGACGTGCATACAGCCATCTTCCTTTCCCTTTCGTTACATTAAGAACTATATCAGCACTTCCTGGTAACGTTTTGAATTTTTTTCTGATTTTGAGTCGTACAACCGCACAGTTTTAATATTTAGGAAAGTGATAACTAAACTTTCCTAACTTTCCTAAATCGAAACTAGATAAAATATATTTGTTCTCTACAACTGGGCAAGTGTCTTTAGCCATGTTGAGAATAGAAAGAAAGAGAAAAAACAAAAATAATTATCATTTAATTAAGTACTTCCATTTTCGAATTTTCCATTCCACGAATTTTCCATGGTGGCAACTCAATTTAGTGTATTTATTTTTTAATTTTAAACCTTATGATCTTAAATCTGTTATATTTTCTCTCTCTATTTTTTTAAAAATGTAATTCATCAAAAAATCTAATACTGTCAATAATCGTGGAACATAGGCCAAAAACAGTCTTGGAACGCTACAAACAGTGAATGTAAACTCTGATTTTGCTAGATTAAAATAATCTGGATACTATACATCTATTTGTGTCAAATCCTTAAGCTTAAAGAAGTTCAAAGATTGCAAACAATTAAGTAAATTATTTGTTGAGACGAAGTGCTGTTGAACCTACTGAAGATTTTTAATAAAATCATCAGTGATATTTTAACAAATTTTCTATCCTAGATGCTTACGGAAGACTCAGTTTTTGACAAATGGCTAGCATATCCTTAAATATAAGAGTGATAAGAGCTACATCATAATTTTATTTTTAAAAAATCAGAACCTTAATAATCCCTGATAATCCTCCGAGGCGTCTGAAAAGAAGATGGCCACGGACCTTCTAATTTAAATTAATGCTTGAAGTACCACCAATGGGTGGTTCCTTCCCACGATTTTCAAGTGTAAATGAAACATACAACATATTTACTTATTGTATTTATTACTTGTACATTTGTAAATCACATTAAATAGATAAATAAAAAAAATTGGATAAAAATATATTTAATTGTTTTAGCAACTTTTCGAAAATAAGTTTGGTTCTCAAACTATCTCAGTTTCAGTTTATCAGACCTCTTCCGAAAAAAACTATGGCCACCCTGCTAGCTAGAATTGACTAACGAAGAAGACCCCTCATTAAGTGATTAAGATAGGGGTTGATTTGGAGGGCTTTCATAGTTTATCTAGTGACTTGAAAAATACATTCCTGCAAAATAGCTCCAAATTAACACACAATACGAGAAATAAAATTTAAGAAAAATATATAGTAAATATAATTTAAAAATACATTTAATATACAACCATAAAATAACTAAACCACCTCTTGTAGATATTTGTAGAATTTTATTAATGAAGGAAAAAAAAAAGGAGTTAATAAGTGTCAAATTTAAAAAGAAATTTCATTGTATTTGATGTTTAGTAAATATTTATAAATTCTCCAATTTTCTTTCACTTTATTCATCAATATTATTTTTACTTACACTTACCTATATATGTGATATATAACAAAAGGACAGTACTGTACTAGATAGTTATTTCAGTTATAGTAGGCCTTACATAATTGCTTTTTTGATTTCGAGAAAAAGTATATGAGTAGTTCTTACTTACTCTTTAGTACTTAGTACAATTTGTAATCAGATATGTACCTAATCATCAATCACGATTACTTTTGTAACAGATTACATCGAACTTTAAAATTGAGTACTTTTGTAACTGTTTATTGTTGATATTCTATGTAAATAAGGGGAATTCCTACCCAATATTTAAAACAAAGAATTGAAAAAAGGGTTTTTAATTTTTTTTAAATGAGAAGAATTTTATTTATTTAATATGATTTACAATTGTACAAATAATAAATACAATAAGTTAATATGCGGTATGTTTCATTTACACTTTAAAATCTTAGGAAGGAACCACCCATTGGTGCATTAGTTTAAATTAAAAGGTCCCTTCTTTTCAGATGCCTCAGAGGATTATCCGTGATTGTTAAGGATGAGATATTAAGAATTAATGAGTTAAGATGGATATGGAATTTGGAATGAAAGGACTTATATCTGTTTGGGGCCAAATCTGCAACGAATGGGATGTTAAGGTCTTTGTGTATGAGTTTATTTGTAACGTAATAAGGAGCATCAAGGATTTTACGTAGGATTGGATGCGGGAGGAATTTTATGGTTTGGCAGATCCCCAGAGCTCAATTCCATATGTCCAAAGTGGTCTGATTATCGTAGGGTATAATATTTTTTTGTAGTAAATGGGAGTTTAGAGCGTTTGTCTAGAAGGTGTAGCAATCGGAATCTACGAGCAGTTTCTTGTCGTGTCAGTCTTGTATGTGGATTACAAGTAAGTCTCTTGTCAAGATGTAGTCCTAAGTATCGAATCTGTTCAACAGGCGTTAGTGGAGTATTTAGGAAGGATACTGTAGGACAGGAGGGTAGAGGTTTACGATGGAGAGTAAAGGTGGTCTGGTGTGATTTGTCAGGATGGATGTTATGTGGTTCTGTAGAAGAAGGAATTTTGAATTCCAAAAAATCAAAGTGATAATAGTAATAAAATTTTACACCTAGGAACTGTATATTTTTCTGATTAATTTGTATTATATAGATTTAATAATAATTTAATCGCTTGTATTTTATCAATATTTTTGCAAATACAATTTTTTTAAATTTTACACTTTCATCTTATTAGCAATATATTTTATTTAAAACATTTCTTAATTATTAACTATGATTAATTAAATTTAATTAATTGCCTTTAAATATGAATAGGGTTTGTGAAATATTGTTAATTGCAGGTATATTTTGCGGTCTATAACAGCATAAAAAATATGTTTGCAAGATTTAATCATTATTAATAGAAAATGAGTTATCTTTTCCTCAACATTAGTTCGTAGGAGCGAAGTTTAACAATAGACATTTTTTGAATAAAAATGTTCGAGATTTTTTGAACATCTTACTGGCCTCTTCAGTTCTGGCTCCTAAGGATAGGAGGAGGATTGGCTGGCATCCTCAGGCTTCTGCTTACTCTTTCTGTTCCACTAGGATATTTGAATAGTTATGTCAGTGGTTATTTTAGATTAAAGTTACATTTTGTCAGATTATATTTACATCTTGCAACCACTAGTAGATCCGGTCCTAATCCCTACTTACAATTAGATAATTAGATATCAGGGTTGGCATCGCTGAGTTCGTTCAGGTAGGTAATGGGTGCATGACTTCAAGCTGTTGAAACACTCTCAAGAATTCCATAAGGTTGAGAATCAGACCATTATTTTATTAAATTACTAAGAATGCATATGGACCGAATGATTTATGGTAATTTGATTTACTATCAAAACCTCTCAGTAAAAACCTATTGATAGTTTTAGTGCCTTTTATGGCAATTTTACCAATTATTATTGTTGTTTATTATAGAATTGAAAAAAGTAATGTAGACCTTGTTTATCCATAACAATTTTCACTAACATTTTTTTAACTTCCACTTCTGAATGATCGTACCCTAATTCGCAATGACTCTTCCCTCGAACCGTAGACCGACCCTGAGAGCAGAGGACCGGTAGTGAATGGCCGACTACGATAAGATCTGGTTAAGGGGCTATTAGGGTGGGTTAAAAACCTCCAGCGGGGGTTCTCCGAATCTCCTTTCTTACGTCTGCTATCTTCCAAGCTCTGTCCAGTCAAGGACGTCCGTGCAGCCTTCAAAATGGCCGCCACAGAAAGAGGGGGTATTGCCAATATATTAAATTCGCCAACACAGCCAGATTTCACGGTCTCTGCCCTAGATTACGTACCCGACACGAAGATAGTGTGTCTGTCTGCAACTGACCGAACATAAATAGCTTATATCAGCGGATGGAATAACGGGACCAATATTAACGGAGTTATATTGTAATGATTATATATGACAAAAATATATTAATTTGACAAATATTTTCACAATTGAGCACGTTGCAGTTATTTTTTGGGTTTATGAATAGTGATTTGTCTGCAGTTCCAATATTTCTTTATTAAGAGTAAAAGGTTTCCTTCTATTATTAAATTTTAAATGATGCCCAAATATGAGCTTAGGTATTATCTACTAGAGATTAACAAAAACCTTCTGTACAAAATGATAAAATTTGCTTTGATATTAATATTAAATTAAAATTGGTATTAAAAAAAAACTGATATGCAATATGCAGTAAGTGAGGTAAGCTAGACTATTTTATTATCCTTAACCATTTTTCCTCTGTACCCTTCAATATGTTCATTTGTGATATAAATTACTCCTTATACATTTATTGTGTACACATTTTCTTCAATCTATTGACGCAAAAAGTTTAGTTACTGATAATTTCTTTATTTTTTTTATTTTATTTTATTTATTTATTGATATTTACAACTGTATAAAAAAATACAACCAGTAAATTTGATCATAATGACATAATGATATGATACAGGATGTAGAGAAACTACCCAGTAGTAGAACTCTAAAAACAGTTTACAATATAAGGTCACGAGGCCATCTTCTTTTCAGACGCCTCGGAGGATTGCCAGGAATGGAAGAGGAAGCAAGGTTAGAAACTAGTGGGTTGGGGTGGTTAGGGAGTTTATTATGGAAGGAATAATTATCGTTCCAATTTTAGTTCTTTATTTTAATTTAATTTTCCCATGTATCATATTATAATTGTGTTACATTTGTTTATATTATATTATTTTTCCTCTGTGGCCAGATTAAGTCGTAAGAAATAGTCTTAAGACTCATAAGAATTAGCAACTGAGTCTCAGTGACTTGAAGTGATTCTTCTATAATGCGAAACAAACAAAAAATTATCAGTGCCACCATTTTAAACGATAAAAGTGTATGGAGTTAATTTGGGGTGCGTTCTGAAAGTATATTGTAACATTGCCGACAAATGCTAAAGGAGTTAGAGTCAGTTGTTTGTAAATGAAATTGAGTTTTATTTTATAGAAAAATAAGTATCTTAAGTAATAAGTTTATGAAATGAAATTGACGTTTCTTTAAAAATGAACCACAAATCTTTGAAAAGTAATTAAAACTATTTTTACTTCTTTTTCACAGTACCTCTAAAAGGCTCACAGACAGTAGGGGACAGAAGCGTTGTCCACTGGATAATGAAGTCGTACCAGGAAATAAAGTATCAAATTTGGTTCTTGTTCATTGAATGTTATTTTTCATATTTCATAGAGATTTAAGGAAAATCTAGTTATAAATATTACAGAGGAAATAAACAGGAATCATGTTTTATTGGATTAGCTAACGTTTCAGCCAAGTCATATGGGCCATCATTAGGGCTAAAAATTGAAACATAAAAAAAGGAAAATAAATAGTAAATGAATAGATAATACATATACAATTAAAGATAAACTAGTAATAGAGATTAAATAACCAATAACGGTTTTTACTTACTTACTTAACTTAATTTTTCAAATTTCATTACTTACATATATTACTTATTTTTTTATGTGTTATGTGCATCGATTACATCAGTAATTATAACCCTATTATTAATTAAATTTTCGTTTAAAAAAATAAACCAAAAACCATAACAATTTCCTCTTGTATATCTGTTTAAAATTTTAGCTTTGATGATGCCCCACATGATTGGGTAGAAACTTTGGCAAATCAAAGGAATACAATTAAAAATGAGTCCTGAATATTATATTCTCCATAATATAGAGTACAGTCAGCCAAAGAACTTCAACGAAATCAGTTACAAATTTTCAATGCCGTAGCATACCCTGACCATTTCAATATCCTTCCTAGCATTCATGGTAATCAGTTACCTATTCATATAAAATCTGATCGTTAAGCGTGGTTGTTGACCAAACCTCTTTCCTGTAAAATCCTTGATCATGAAAGATTATTATGTTATCATTTTATTACGTTAGCAAGTACTTGCTACAAAACTCTTTGTTGGTTATAAAGATTTTTTTAAATAGGTAAATTGGAGTAACTGGAGTAACCAAGGAAATTAAATTAACATTTGAACATTCGAAATCAAGAAACATGAAAAAGTGTTAAGCTTAGAAATAATTTTTTTTTTTATATTTATTGTGCTTGTTATGTTAAGTGCTACAAACTGCTACAGAGATCAAATGCTACTTCAAGTGAAACAATTATAAGCATTCCGTTCGCGCTAAAATGTTTTTGGGATCTTCACTTACGGATCTAGAGCAACGAAAGGATGATCTTGTGAATATTTTTCCTGATATAGGAGGATAATATTCGTGCCTTTATATTCTATTAGAGGTTATTAAAATCTCCTGTTTTTATTTATTCCATGCAAAGATCCCAACTTGCCTAAAATACTCCTACCAATCCTGTTTTTTTTTTACCCCAATAATACTCATCCAACTCTAGAAAAGATCTTCTTTTCAATAATATTTTGCCAAAATATTTTGGATTCCCAGCTTATTTCAACTTTTGGGAAACTTACCTATCGGATTTGCATTGATTATTCTATTCGGGATACGTTCTTTATCTATCCCAACAATTTCATACGTCCAATTCATTGTCAATTTATTCATATTAAATTTAATAGCTACAGTTCTGATATGCCAGTGTTGTATTGCCGTCTGAACAGATTTTTCCTTCATGGGACCAAATATTCTACGCAATATTTTATTTTCAAAAAACGCTAATGCGCCGTTCTTTATTTGAATCAACGGATCACGTTTCGCATTCTTAAAGAACATTCGGAAATGAATCAGTTTTTTAACTTAAAAAGAAGGCTTTAATTGAATTAACATTCGTGATTGGCCACTGCGAATTATTAACCATTAACCGCCAAATTGAAACCTATACATATACATGTATAACAGACAATGAAATTGAAAAGCACATAATTTTTTGACATAGTATAATAATTATCATAAATTAATTTGTCATACGAATATTTTTACTAATTTTTAAATTTTTAATTTAGTTATTTCTTAAACCATATATTTCTGAGCAGGGACAGATCCTGTCTGAAATTATCAAAAACATCTTCATCAATGGATGTATGAAAAATATCCAAAGAAAATTATATGGGTCAAGTGTGATTTTCCATCGGAGAAAACACACTATATATTGCAACAGAAAAAACAACATTTATTTTATGTCTGTTGTTCAGCATAAAAATATGGAGGTTAATACAAAAATGTAATACCCTTGTTATTTGTGAAGGCTCCTACCCCTCCTCTAGCTCCACCAATGTTGCTAAATGTACTTCAATAATATTTTGCTAATTATATGTTTAATTGAATAACATTGATAAAAAAAATCTATGAACAATTTGTTCATTGACTCATCGTCAATGTATAACTTGCAATAAATGACGTCAAAGCATAAAAAAGAACATAAAAAAAATATATATGATGACATAACCACTAGGCGCATTAAATGTATGCTATAAAGATAAATGAAAATTGAGTCAAAACCCAGGATGACCAGCAATATAACTAATAGGATAATCTAACAACTCTTTGAGAATTGATTAAGGAAGGTAAACAAGTGTTTTATAAAGGGAATCAACGAGCGAAATATGTAAATGAAGATGGTCGTGGGGCAGGCTTAATCTAGGCAGTGTATTTGAATATAGATAGCTGAGTGGGCAATTAGTGGGTTAATCTATTCGGAACAAGTCCATCAATTAATTAGAAAGTGATGGTTAATTAGCTATGTAAGGTGGTGGCTCATGTGTGACTTGCATCAATGATCGCCTTCTCAGCATCTTGTTTCTTCCTCCGACACCTGCCATTCTGGCGGCGTCTTTTTGTTCTCCCTTATAGTTTACCCTGTTTGTCCCTTATGGATAATTTATTAAGCCTCTGTCATAGCTAGCTTTTTTTCACTGACTCCTTACAAGAATAATTTTACACAGTAAATGAAACATTCATTTTTTATATGAACGTTACAGTAATAGGCATACCATATTGGCAATCATATCGGAACGATTTTCAACCAGTAAATCATTTATAAATTATATTTTACCTGTAAGGGAAAATATTTCCAATAAGGAATATGAAGAGTGTACTTAGAAGTATTGACGTATGCATTCATAAAATGGTGTAGTGCATTCAAAGCAGCTGAGCCCATTTCCAATTATTTCTTTTTAATTTCTTTTTAATTATTTCATATTATTAGTATATTTAATTGATAATTTTGATTCTAGATGTTCATGAAAAATAAGAATATCTCCCAAAAAAGCTTAAATCGCGCGTTATTTACTTTTTTATAACAATTCTTTTATCACTTCAGGAGTCGGCTGGTTTTGGAATGCCTCATTAATTCCTTAATTAAATTTCTTGTTTGTTCGGACTGATTGCGCTTGAATGTTGAGATTAATTTTTTTTTTTATTGTCTAACACTACAATCCGCTTTAAAATAACGTTACCTGATAGTGCTAAATTATATCATCCATAAAAAAAAAAAAATATGAAATAATTAAAAAAAAAAAGTTTGGTAAACATAAATAAATAACATAGAAATTAAAATTACATTGAAATCAAATAAATCGTCTTTAGCCCATCCTTACTTATGTACAATATTTACATTGAGATCAGAGAACTCGGAATAAAGCGTTACTCCCTACTTAAGGTGAGAAAACTAGAGCTCTATGAAATCTGAAAAATATGAGCTCTATAGCCAGTGAAGGCCGAGATAGAGTCACTTAGATTTTTTTGGGATTATAGAGAAGCAACAGTCGTTTTTAGTGATTGGAAAGCCTGTATATATTTTTTCTTGCAAATTAGTGGTTGAATTTCATTTACTTCTGCACAATAAATTTTATCTATTTATTTTATATTGGCATAGCGAACAGTTTTTAGTTGATTAGATTCTACCAAAAAAACCCACTAGTCAAAAATAAAATCGAAAAATGAGTATCCATCATAATATAGCATTGCACAGAATTATTCTGGATGTTCTTTGCGAGAAATATGTGCTTTATGAAGAAAGAAAGGTCCCACTGAAATTTCCAGTGCTACTGAATTACAAAAACAGTATCCTACACTCGTAGTTGGTAGAAAATGTTTTAAAGAGTGACTGTTTTCCTGGCTAAATGTCATCATTAGCAGTCACTATTTCACATTTTATTATACTCTTTGTACGATGAATAATTGTAATATTTGTCGAAAGTAATTACTTCAACCTGATAATGGCATCTATTTTATAATTAGCTGTAACATTGTTATGAATTGGATTTTTATTGTATTCCATGAAAACCCTAAAGAATATTCCCACTCCAAAACCATATGACATAATTTGGCAGTTCCACAGTTCTAATAACATTTATGATGCACTGCCCTATGTGTTTAGTACCTATGCAGTGAAAGTATGGTAAGAAAGATTTTTTTTTAATTTTCCTATAATTAAGATTTATAGGCTAGTGGGTTTTTACCGGCAACCCTTCAATTAGGTTACCAGCAATTGTTGTTGAGGTGTATATAATAAAATAAATGATTTCTTTTCGCAAAGTGATTAATAATGATATTATAAATCGTGTCCACATTATGGTCTTAAATTCTAGAATTTTAACGATAACATTCGATTGATTTAGTTGACCACAAAAATGAAAAAAAAAGTTTACCTGTATTGACTAATTTAGTCACTATTTATTCAAAATGAGTGATTTTATTATCTAAATTAATTTCTAAAAAAATCAAGTATCAGTATCGTTAAGAACTATTTTGTGAATATTATAAAATTTTTAATTTATAATGTTAAAATCCCTTTTATACGTTAACTCTTAACATTTTGATTTTTCTCTTTTTCTATATCCATTTTATATTTTCTAACTTGTGTACAACATAAAATTGTGAAGAATCTTATAATATTTAGACATTGTTACCATCAGTTCTCAGCGAAGTTATGTTTTCCAACCGAAGAATGCTGCTAATATTTAAGATATTATTATAAAAGTTGCTGGTATGTTACATCGTTTATTCTTGTTATGGATGGAAGAGCGTATTAAGGGAGTGGAGTATGAATGAAAAAAAAATGATAACGTGTAGAAAAAATAAACGCTGGGAAAGGAAATAAGTAAAATAAAATCAGCAAAATTTTTATGATGATTTCAGCCTTATTTCCTTAGAATACGGGCAAAAGATCATTTTTTTATGTATATGTAAATTTTTATAAATAAATTTCTATATGTAGCACACTTTAATAATCCCACCAATAAGAAATTCATCGAGACTTTTCTTCACCATTATAAGAACTATGAAAACGATTGGGCTAGGATAATACGATGGGAGAAAAGGAGAACATATGTTTGAGGAGGAGAGGAGATATTGCAAAAACGATGTGCAGCTATTCCAAGTATCCGGACTCCGTCGCCACTCCGCCAGTACGAAGAAACAAATTCCCCTATTGAGAAAAAAAAAATGAAATTGGCTGAATGTTAAAAATTCAAAATTAAAATAACCTTTATTTTATCATTATCACATCTCGGATGTACAGAGCTTTTATAAACCGGAGGGATTAATTTTAACTTTGTTGTAAGGGTTAATTAAAGAAATTCTTTACCGGAGGAAATGTTCAGGTTATTAGAAAGGTAAACATTCAAGAAAACGGCCCTCCAGGAATTTACAGAATGTTCATATTGCCAGCAAGACCCGATTTCTCAAGGTTCTAGATATTTCAACTATGTAAAGGAGTAGAGCTCAGTATCTGATAAAAAAAAAACATACTTCCGAGATATAGTTGTTTGGGCTACATTTAAAAAATTAGTTATCTCAATTAATACATCCGGAATTGACAAGATTAAAAAAAGATTAATAAAACTAAATAAATAATTATTTGAAAGGTTTAAACAAATTTTTCTTTTCTTTCTTGAATTGCAAGTTAAAGTACTATCTTAAATATATCAATATGTATGTTAAGTTATTGGATGTTAATAACCAACAAATCTCATAAACAAAAACTCAGATACGGTTTGTGTCTGGTCAATATATATAAACCATATGGAATATTTATAATTTTAATATGCTATTGGATATATTATTTATATCAATGCTAAATAATGGTAATACAGTTATTTGAAATGAGTATTTTAAACTAAAACTGCTAAATCGAATAGGAGTTATTTTCATTTAATAAAATTTGTTTTTTTGTCTTATTTACAACAATTGAAAATTATCATTTAATCAGCAGCGGTCACTTACGGGGTGCAGGATTTGAAACTGAAGAAACGTGTTATCGTCCACCAGTTTCATGATAATTTTGAATTGTATTGGAATAAATCTATAGGGAGATCAGACTCGCTAATAAGAACTAAACTACAGAAGTCCATTGATTGTACTAAAATTGACACAAATTACATTTTGCCAAAGATTACAAGAATAAGAGGCTGCCAGAGTTTCTCGGGGCCTTAAATTGGAAATCGATCATAATACATATTTATTTATAATATTCTACTCAGTATTAGCACTATGTGATAAAAACAAATCTAGTAAAAATCTGTTGGTTATTTACTACTGAAAAAACCACTATAAACTCAGGATCAATACAGACTGGGATTAAGATATGCTGATATTTAGGCTGAGTTTAGCTTTAGTATCTATTAGCTTTTTGAAATATCCAAAAAAATCCAAGAATTCAGAAAAATAAAGAAAAAGAAAGACAGGCTTACGAGAATATTTAGACAAAACTAAAAAAATGAGAGATTTTGTTTATTTTTTAATTTTCAACATCCTTTCGGTACAATCTTAATTTAAAATCAATTAAAAATAATCTAAACATATTTAAATTTATTTTATAAATAAATTATTTTGATTTAGTTATATTTTTTAATAATTTTGTTCTATTTTTATTTCAATGTAAAATTATATTTATTTAAGTTTGAAAAAACAAACATTTATGATTCTCGTAGAATTTTTAAATAAATAATTTTGTATAAGTTATTTAATTTTCTTATTCTTCTAGAGTATTTTCATTATGTTTCAAGTCTTAAATTCTGCTTATTTTTGGCCCCCTGGGTTTTTTAATGAATTTTTCCCAAGTGATAGAAACTAACACATTGTAACTATAAGCTTTGCTCCACTTTTTTCATGAAAAAATAAATAAATCTCAAAAATATCAGTGTAAAATAGCGATTTTCCTTTATTTTTTTAAGGAAGCGGATGAAATTTAAACTCCAAGATACTGAAAAAATTTAAAATTTGCTAGGCACACCGTCTTTGATGGCACTGTTTTATGTTTAACGAGTATAAATCATTGTTATCAATACATCATTCGATATGTCTTCATAATGGTTCTGACAATAACGAAAATCCCTATTCCTATCAATAATAATAATCCTATTCGTTGGATTCTCATAATATGCAATAAAATAAAATTAAGAAATTTAAGGGCGAGGTTTGCCCCTGAACAATATCAATCAAAACTCCCAATTTCTAGACCCGCACTATTTTTTATCAAAAGCATATATATTTTTCTGGTTTTCTTAGCTCTAAATTATAAATCTTTATTAACTACATAAAGGTTTATCCTTCTATCTATGGTTTAAACATATTTATAAAGCTCCTAAATAAATGTATACACGATAATAACTTTGTTTATTCAGGGTGTAAAAAGATGCCGTAAAATTTATAATACTGGTCGAGTATTACGCAATTTCGTGAGAAAGTAAAAGCGATACTCAAATGGCAATCTCACGTTAGTGCATAGTCAACACTTTCACTCTCACGAATGAAAGATATATGAAGTTAAGCGATGGTAATTTATATTAGAATATATTTTAGAAATGCTGCTTTTCAATAAGCTCTAATAAGCCTTGTTTCTGAAAGGTTCTTCATTATTATGTATTATTCCCCACCTCCAGTGAAGTCAAGCTTCATTCCTCTCGCCACGTTCCAGCACTTTTTTTTGCCGGAGTCTGCTCCCATTAAGACCAGAAAGGAAGGCAACATAGAGGTTAGTTCCTTTTCTTGCAATAAGCCTTAACGAGTTCACTTTCTTGGGATTACAACAGAAATAATTATAGATCGTTTAGACTCCGGGAACAAAGCTCGTGCTGAAAACAGGTTGTACCACATGTGTATATTTATTAGCTATTTGAATAAAAACAATTATTCCAGTAGTTTTGGAAAATTACTTCCATTAAATATAAATTATTTTGATCCACTGACAATTATATGGTGTGGTAAAACCGATCTCAATGAAGGTTTTTTTCTTGATACTAGATCAAACAATTTTAGAATGATTTGTAACTATTGTTTCTGTCTTTGCTCTCTATAAATTTAAAAATAATTATAACAGATTTGTGTTTTTCTTTAGAATATGGAAACAATATTTCCTGGAAAATTAAATAGGTTTTAATTCATTAAAAAATACAAAAACCAAAAGAATTTTCAGGGTTTATTTTTGAAGGATTTTTTAGTAACGTTGTCCAGCCAAAAAAAAAAAAATAATAATAAAAAAAAATAAAAAAATAGAACATATTGATAAGAAACGTCCAATACATATCAAATATTTTTCGACCTACTTCAGTGAATATCTCTTATAACGACCTCCAAGGGACCAGGTATATTCAGTCATTTTAGCTGATCGTTATAACCAATCTGTATAGTGATCAGGTAAATGCGAAATAGAATTTTTTAAAAATCATTTATTGCTTCCAAAAACTAATAAATTGCTTTATTTGGATAATGTTTGCTTTGTTTGACAACCAGAGTTTATAACTGGAGCTGCTATATGTGTTAATAAAAATAAATAGCGGATATGGGAGATATCCAGACATACATTTGTGATCCCTTCCCGTAGTCACACATCGTGAGCTACTAAGTACTGACTCATGAAGCTATCACATACTTAAATATTCCCTAGGTAGTGGATTTTTATTACCAAATTAATTGGGAGTGATCTTTGATGGCATATTCTAGTTGGAAAAGTGGTATAGTTTTTGAAGAATAAATCAATCTTGTTTATAATTTTATTTTCAAAACCATATTATACTTTTATTTAAAACCTCGATTTAATTTTCAGATTTGGATAATACACATTGTTCTAAAGACGATCAATAAGCTCAGCAGACATAACTTTTTCATAAAATTCATAAATGTTTTATTTGTTGTTAACTAAACATTCGAAACTTCTAAACCGACTAACCAAAAGGGCAAATAGTATTAAACTGCAATTTAAAAACTGGAGTAGAGGTGGTATGTCCGGCCGGGAAGAACACAACGACGCTGCATCGTAACGATAATAGCGGACCTGTCATTATCACCATTAGGGATCTGTGGAAGGTACACCGAATAGGCATTTCGAAAACGAGGGACAGGGAAAGGACGATCACAGATTCCGGCAGAGCTGAAACGGAAGCGTTATTAGCCATGTCGGCTAATTAATGATTTGGCTGGCCGTGGAGACGTTGTATTTTCCCATTGAGGGATGCTCAAGATTCCTCCTGCCCGGACACAAAAGAGGCCCTCGACTAGAGGTGAAAAAAGGTGGTGCGCTGAAGGCGATGGAAAAAAGTCCTCCTCCCCCCCCCCTCTCCGCTGTTATAAATTGGACCCGAGTCGGACGTTTCGTCTCCGCGGACAATTATCAGCATTCCGAGAGTTCCCGAGGCCGACCGATGCCTTTTTGATGTCAACTTTTTTAATACTCCCTCTTGGCAGAGTTCTACCGTCCGCCCGCCGATCGTGCTCATATTTCTTGATCCGAGCCCTTTCATTTTAAATATTTTGGATTGCGATCGGCAGCCTGTTCTTCGGTGCAGGTCCCATCGCGAAGTGGGGGGATGACTAAAAGGTTGACGTAAAGTCATGGTTCATGATTATCGTCAGCCATAATAAAAAAATTCAGTGTTTTATCAAGATGACGATGAAGAAGTGTACAAACATATTAAACTATAAGTTATTATATACTATTGATTGGCCATCTCCTTCTAAACTAGAAGTTATCAAGCAAAGTCTTTTTCGAGAATAGAACTTCATCTCTTTATTTTCAATTTTTGCTTTTTGTTGCCCAATACTGGAATGAATACTATGAAAGTTTGGGATCGTAAAGTTAAGGCTTTAAGTAAATAACCTAAAACCTTTCATAGCATAGCTACTATCAAAGCTTTGAGTTTATTTTTATTCAGAAAGCTTGTGAAACAGTGATTTCGATTTATAGATTATTTTATGCTACGAAGCTTTTGAGGGAGAATCTTTTGCTGAAGGAATATCCTGTTTTCATCAGTGTATTACTTCTACAGTGGCATACACAAATTAGTAAATAGAATTTCATAAAATAATAAGTATATTAAGATTTCACTCTCCCCAGGCAGTCCACAAAATATAGGTTAGACTGCTCCACTTGGAGCTCTAAACGAAACTCTAAACGGAACACGGAACCATCGTCAATTTGAAACCTTGTGTGAATTTTGGGGAGTTAAACGAAGTAGCCAGAGTACCAATGTTTCCAATTTTGTTTATTGATTTAATTGTTAATCGGGTTTAAAAAAATAAGAATTTATTTATTTTGAGTGTATTAATAAGTTCTGAAATGCATAAAATTATCACTATTTTTAATATTTGTTTGAAGGATAAGTTTACATTGTAATGACTCTCATGATATCCCATTAATTCTCAAGTGTTATATTACTCGGTCACATTAAACATTGAAATATTGGTAGGCTGTAAATATAAAATATATGTCATATGAACCATAATCGATTGATCGATAAAAGATGTAACAATGTAGATAGTAGAAGGCTCGTCAGTGGTAAGAACGTTTACATTAAGCTCTCCAGTTAGTCCAAATTAGGCGTGGAGTGTCATCTTCAGAAGCAACTGGATAAAATGTGGGTGGACTCCTACTCGCATTATTTTCATTTAAACTTGAACGTAATTGCAAATTTATTATACAATAAAATTTTAATATATGAATTTTATCTTAGTATAGTATTGGAAGATTATTAATTGACTTTATGTAATTAATTCTAGAATGACATTCAAAAATAGCAAGAAAATTGACTGTTTCCTAGCTTAAACTATTTATTTCGTAATAAAATAAGTAGTTTTTCTGATATTTTGTGTACTTCTTTGAGAACCAACAAGAACAACTTTCTAAAATTTGTAAAGTACTATTCACCATTATCATTATGATAAATTTTCTCGTTTTACACATGTGAGATCATAGTTTCCATTCTAGAGAAGAGGTCAGTAAGCTATGAGAAAGAGATACTTGCAAGTTCCTTGAGAAGGTCGCCTTTTAAATGGACCGATCCGAAAGTTAAGTATTAGGACGGAGTCAGGTAGAGCTCATTTACATGGTCGGGCAGAGTGCATTCCCACCGCACTCATCCCACGCCGCATCATCACGGGATGTCATCCTGACACTATCTGATACCCGTCACTTACTCTTCATCACAGCCTATTTAGTAATGGATATCTATTATCCCTTCGAGTAATAGATCTGCTCTCCGGGGCTTAGCTTTTATCGGCCTGAGATCGCTTCCATGTATCCCCGATCAATGCTAACTCTGAATGAGATCTTTATAAGCACCCGAATTCGATTCTTAATGCGTTATGTGTTTACATAAAAACAATGCAAATTATATAACATATCTGAACAAAATATAGAATTTATTAAATATATTATTTCTATCATGATTAGTTCAAAGCAGAAAGCGAATGGAAATTTTATCTTCCAGAATAACCACATGAAAAAATACATATATGTGTATATATATGGCTGAATTTAAATAAATATTTCTATTAACAACATATGAGAGTAGTAGTTCGTGAGTAAAAGCAATAACAGTATGTTAACATTTTGCCAAACAAACATTTACTTAAAATTTTAAACAAATTAAGTAATGAACTATCTTAAGAAGTCATATAAATCTAAATTGTAATTTTAAATTCTATTAATTAAAGTTAAATAAGTGTGTGAGTAAACTTATTTCGTTTTATCATTTTTAAATCCTGATAAAAACTTTATATATATATAATATTTATTGAAATTTACAGCTGTACATTATGATATATTCAGTAAATTTCATCTCAGTTATAATGGGGTGATACAGGCGTGTAGAGAACTACCCATGGTAGCACTCTAATGACCTTTTTACTCTACCAGATCTCGTGCCCATCTTCTTCTTAATATTATTATCTTCCATCTTATTATTAACTGCGAGCGAGGATAGTGTTAGGATTGGTTGGGATGTCAGCTGATAAAAACTTAAACTCACTTATAAGATCAAGATTACAAGTCAATGGATTCATATAAATGGAATCCTATTGAAGGTGAAGATAGTTCTAAATAGTTTCAAACTGTTCATTTAGCAATGAATACAATATAATAATATTTATGATGTCTCAAAAAATAAACAGTACAATAGAAATAGCTCAGTATTATTTCATGGCAGATTTAAATAAAAAAACTCCAAATTTATGGATTTGAATACTTTGAGAATAACTATATTTATAAAAATATTAAATAGATTTACAAAATCATTAATTTATTAATGCACTCAAAGGCCCACATTAATTTTCATTATTTAAACTTTTTATTGTTTATGTTTTTATGTGCATACCATTAGAACTAATAATCTTCTTATATGTTCTTGTTAGTTCTCGATCCTAAATCACATGTAAAATAGAATCATTTGTAACGCTTAATAGGAGATAAATTAAGAACAATTTATTCAAAAAGTGTCTACATGTAAATGTATATTTTTTTAACTCGGTGCAGTAGAAGGATGTATGAAATAACAACTTTTTATATTAAGCAAAGGAAGCGTACTGCCTTACAAATCTCATAAAATTTATTTAAAATGCAAAAAGGTTTTTGTTGTAAAAAAACAAAGAAATTAAAAATGAATATGATTTGTGATACGAGCACAAATTGATTTTTATTATAAATCTAACAAAGTTCATTCAGCTTTTATATATTAACTGAAATATTAAATTAATATAATCAATTTTTAATGACACTTTGTTCTACAATTACGAAATAAAATTACAATTGGTTGAGAAGAATACTTTAATATTAAATTATGTGCAATGCGATTTTAGGTTTTGTAATTTTTTATTAAAAAACTCATATTTTTTTATTAAAAGTATAAGGGGTTTACGTTACTATTTTAATACTCATATTAGATGACTCACACTTTATATCGAATTATATTTCATTAATAAATACAAATTTTGTAGTATCTAAAATACCAATTTTAAATTGAATTGTACCCATAAATTTTAATAATGATGTGCTAATGTCTGGCTCCTAAATTATATCCAAATGTTTCTCACATATCATTTCTATTGTCTGTTACTATTCTCGCATTCATTCATATTGGTTCCTTTACAGTCAACTCTGTATGTACTAATTGTTTATTATAGCCTCAATATTTAATCCAGCCTTTTATCATTGCCTGTTTATTTATTTTATTATCACATAAGGCCTTCAAATTTCAATTTATTGTGTACCGTAGATGTCACTGACCTTTTATTTATTACACTATTAAGAGATAACTCACCTCAAGGTAAATACAATATTTTTTTTTTTATTTCTACAAGTTCCAATGCCATTTCTTTCAAATTAGAAAACGTAGTAAGCCTTAGTAGTACTACTTAAAAAAAAGTGTCAACTTTCAACTTTTTGCAGTTCCATTTCTATGGTTTTAGCTAAATTTGATGTTATACTTACCATCAACTGATGGGAAAAATTAAAAAAGATTTTGCTGTCCACCTAACTTGGAAAATTCTGAGAATTTCACAAGACAAGGGACTCGAGTGCGAAGTTGCTGTTTTGAATTAAAAGTATTATTAGTGCCAGTACAGTTTATATAATACTGATATGCACACAAGTGTGCTTGTGATACGTCAATTGTGTGTTCATTTATTCCTCGTAATAAACAATAATCAATGACATCATAAAAGCATGTAGAAATTCGTAAATTAGAATATAAAGTAATTGTTTTGTAATGTAAATGAAAATTGATGTATATATGCGCATATCGTAGCTATTTCGATTACCTAATTACCTAAAAATTACCTGAAAAACGGCAGGGAGGTATATAAAAATGTTTTGGCAATGACACAAGTTGGTATATATAATTTTTTTTTATTTTGGTGAAGTTATTGATTTGAGAAACCCTAAAAGTCAAGTAAAGTTAAATTTAATTACAATAATGACTCTAATAGGCTTAATTAGTTAGATAGGCAGATAAGAATCAGTCATAATTTAATTATTAATTGTTAGAGGTTTCCTTAAAGCAATTTATTTGACCTGGTCGGTTTTTATTGTCTTTTTTTCCCTCTGAATTTGTTCTTCGTGAATTATAGTCTTTCTCTACACACCGATTCATTTCTCTTACTTAGATATAGATTGCCCAGAATCCGAATGCTCTCTGTTTTTACGGTAGACGGTAGATTGTTTAGAGAGGGTTACGAATCCCCAATACATACACCAACGGGAACGATCGGTTTGTGAAAACAAATCGTAAATCTCCCCGGCATTTACCATGTATTTTGAACAGGAAATTGACACAAAACGTAAAACATCCCACAGAAAAAAAAAGAAACAAATAAAGCTTTAGAAAACTGTATGGGTAGAGCTTCCGCCACCATAAATTTTCCCACCGCTAAGGAGTAAGGTAAATCAGGTAATAAATAGGAAATCTTATCGAGAGCTGAATGCCAAGGATGGTTGGGGTTAGGAACAAATATTTAATATAGGAGCAACTCTTTATCGACGCAGCCCTTATCTGCCCGAGGAATTTACCACCGTGTCCCCTCCTCCATTCCCCTCCTCCTCCTAGGCGGATGAATTTTGATTTACTGCAACCCCAACAAAGGATTTCTTATCGGCTCCTCTTCTCTCTTCTTTGCCTAATACCCATCACCCACAAATGTTTGATGAAATAGTGGCTATGGAATAAAGAGAAAAAATATTTAAGAGATGGAATCCACGTACCAAGTATCCGAATCCAACTTCACTTTTATGACTTAATGTTTGACTTTGAATTACTATGCTAGATATCCGGTAGATTTCTTTATATGCTGTCTTCCAATTTGTATATAAGAGAAAAACTTCTACTCCTACGTTGATAGACGTTATAAACTACTTTATAGTACAATTAACTAGCTTCAATTTGAGTGCAAGTCAATTAGTCCTGGGTTATAGTTTTTCACAAACCAAAAGTATTTTTTTGAACAACTAGAAATCAACACCATGTCTTTGCCAATTATCATGAAAAGTATTACTCCTCCGAAGATAAACTTGTTAAACTACTTGTAAAGTATACTATAAGTACATTAAACTAACTTTAATTTGAGTGCTAATAGACGTACAGATGTCTCATGGCTTTTAAGATATTCTTATTCCAAAATAAATTTACTAACCACCGATTTTTCGATATAAAATGTTGCTTTTTAATAAAGTGTGTCTCTTCAATGGAACTATTGAAGGTAAAAGGTCTATTAGGACTTATATTTTAGCAAATTTACTGTACTTTAAATGATGCTGTATTAGGATTTTTACACATATAGTTTTAATTGTATGGAGTCCTGACTGTAATGTTTTTTTAGTTCTTTGAAAGAGAACTATGGTTGGCTTATTTTCCCCAACTATGGTTGGCTGACCCATTTTGATTAGTTACTGTACATAGTTTTCATTAAAATAATCCAAAACTGTAGTTAAATTACTGTTTTTTTTCTCCCAGGCTCTTGGACTATATAGTTATCACCGTTTCCATGAGTTATTACTTGAGTCCACCGAGATAACAGTAATTCAATAAGTTCGGACTATCTTTCAGTACATATAAGATTAACGAAAAAATTTTAATTTACTTAAAAATCACTATCCATAAATGTTTTATAATAATAATAGCTTTATTGACATCAGCAATGACAAAAGCCTCTCCCATAGGGAGGAATTTATTAGTAATAATAATAATCCTTATTTATTATAGGACATGTCCCAATAAAAGAACATAAAAAACATCGAAAATAGGCTAAAGTACCTCAGAGTAAAATGCAAAATTGAAAAAAAATTCATATAATGGAATTGTAA
This sequence comes from Halyomorpha halys, assembly GCF_000696795.3. Lineage (NCBI taxonomy): Eukaryota > Metazoa > Arthropoda > Insecta > Hemiptera > Pentatomidae > Halyomorpha > Halyomorpha halys. The sequence goes on from NW_027105487.1 coordinate 468,462, forward strand.
ATCATCATTAAAGTAATAAATTGAAAAAAAAAAATAAAACATTAATAATTAGAAAAAAGGAATAATTTATATTGTTATATTATAAATATTACAGAAATTTAACAACGTATAAATTAAATGATGAATAATAAATAAATAAACAGGATAAAAAGGAATTCAATAAAATAAAATCATCTATCATATCAAAAATTATAAGGAAATTGACTTCTAATAAAAAAAAACAACAACACAAAACTGGACTAAAAAAATGAACAAGGAGTAGTTAATGTTTATGTACATATTTACAATTTTTAAATGAAAATCGGAGGGCGGAGTGGCTCAGTCAGTAAGGCACTGTGATACTGATACCAAGGAAAAATACTTAGGGAAAAATTGGTGAACAAGCATGATCAGGAACAAAGCACATCATTATACTACCGTTCTTGAAGAAACAATATTTCCTTACAAGGTACAAAACCCCTTCATGGGTTGTAGCGGCGCAGATTTTTTTTTCCAGACGAAAATCAGAAACATCAAATGCAAAAGAAATAAAAAAAAAAAATTGAGGAATTTGAAGGATGGGAAGGCTTTGGAACAACGAATAAAGGAAGGTATCACTGTATTTTGTGTTAATAAGAAACAAAAACATCTAAAAAAAATTAACCAGTTAAGATAAAAAATGAGGCGTGTTTGTGCCATGTGGGATGAGAATAGGTCAACACAGAATTTACCAAATAAGTGCTTTTCTGATAGTTCATTATTAAAGATATTAGTTTTCCCGCTGTGGTTTGTTTGAGCAAATCAACAAGCGTATTATGTAATGAGTAGCAAAGGATTGAGAAGAGAGTAGGAAAACAATTTTCTTTCATGGAAGGAGAAAAGGTCAGAAAGTTTCGTACTTTCTGAGTTTACGGAATATTTTCTTAGGAAATATTGTTTGTGGAATGAAGGGTGGAGCAGCAATTTGGCATATAAACCGATACTATGAGAAAATGACAGAACAGCTTTTCAAGTGAACAGTTTATGTTGTTTATAGCCGTGGCATTTAACAAAATGTTCCTACAAATTACAAAGCAGTACAGCAGTTAAGTAATTTTTTTTTTATAAATGTTTTTTCAGACTAGAATAAAAATTAAATTTTTATTTTACTTTATCCATCAATAATGAATGTGTTTTTTGCTGTATCGTTGCTAAGCTTGAGAAGTCTGTTTACGAGGCTGGTGTCTATTAATAGTTGAGTTTTGATGGGGCTGCTCACTGTTTGGTTTATACCCAACCTGGTTTTATTTGACTGTTATTAGGTGCCAGTGACGAAGACCAACGGTAATAAACAAGTTACAGAGGTCCGAGTTAGTGCACCAGCTGCTCAGCCTCCAACATCAGGCCATCATCAAAGGCCAGCTTCTAGTGCTTCTGTCATTCAACTAGATCCCTCAATCAACTGTGGCAACTTTTAGTCTCCCTTGCTTTTTTAATTGTAAGTGATTGTTAATCATTATAATTAATAAATCAGACGCTCCAAAAATAGTCCCGTGATAGTTGCATGCTATAAAATTGATAAAGTTGCAGGTTATTTTAAAATGAAATGGAATTATTACACTTTTTGAAGTTTTATTATAGGATTTTTCTTTTTTGCTAATATATTCGGATGAATTCAGTGCAGAAAGGTTGGTATATTGGGTGGTTGGAGATATAGGGTTTGATGGTTCATACTTGGCACAATTCAGTGAAGAGATATTAGGCCATTTTATTTTCTGCTTTATAGTTGTCAATGATTTAGTTTTGTCATTTCATTTTATTTTATTCCAATGAGAAACTATAATTGCTAAAAAATGTATTTTTTTTTCATTTTTTTATAGGAGCTTCCAAAATAAATCCCCTTCGTGCAACAAAAAGTCGGTAGGCTACTGTCAGTTCACAAAATAGTAAAAAAAATGAAAAGGGGTGCTACCATCTCGCCCCATGAAGTGATTTTTATTTTGATGTGAGAACTGCAAAAAAACTGCATTGTAATGATTTTTAATTAAATGAATATTTCTTTGTAATTCGTATCTGTTTGATACTGGACAGAATGTTTAACTTAATTTTTTTTGGTAAACTTAAGTAATAAATCTTCTCCTGCCTCCAATTGGAAAAGGGTTGCAACAGCTTTCTGCTCCCCCCCCCCAAAAAAAAAGATAGACCGGAAATTCTGAGTGCTCTATGATTAAAATGTTATGAATATTTAAAAGGCAGATCTGTATTTTTATGTTTTCATATTATTATAAGAAGAGATTGACAAAGCTTACCCTGTATACCTACCAGTAAGTAATCATGTGGGAAAAAGTTTAAATACATTTCATGGTTGTGAGGGCAGCCCACCCAAAAGCTGCTTTTTCAGTTATACGGCTTATCCACTTTCATTCCAACCATGACTGAGCTCTTTGACTTTTTCACACCTTCCCAATTACCCCTTATTCACATGCTGGCCACACCATTAAATCAATATAACCCTTTCTTATAAGGGGTTGGGCCCTAATCTGTAAAGAGGATATCTTCCAATACTGCATTTATGATGACTATATTTCTTCATTTTTACGAATGCTTTGTAGGCTGTAAAAAAAAAAAAAAGATGTTATGCAATTATTTGATCTTTTGTTATTGTTGAATAAATTATGTTCTATGTTGTTATAGAATTAATAGTATAACAACTAATGATTTTGGGGAGTTATCATCCTATCTACTAAAAGACTCACATATACGTTAAGTGACGTCTAAAAAAAAAAATATTTAATAACAATGACTATGAATACATTTATCTATACCGCTACAACCCATGGGGAGTTCAGTAAGTTGTAAAGAAGGATTGGTACTAGACCAACGGTTGTACAAGAAGGTGATTTGGTCAGAATCACGCTCGACCGCCAGATTTTTACCCAATTATGGGTACCCAATTCAAGAGGCTGAGTGAACCCTAAGAGGCCTCCAGAACCCACAGGAGTTGGTTTATTTATCACATTTATCAGCCTGGCGAAACTGAAAACCTTTGGGCCCAAAATACCATACTTGTGTTAGGACAGATCTTTTATGTATGCGTTACTCTTGATTCTCCATTCCATTTTATGACTTTGTATGTTTAATATTATTTTTTCTTTGACTTCTCAACAGTATATTATATTACACTATCTCAGAAAATGTTTTCAACCTTAAAAAAAAAAAATATATTTTTCCCATTATCTCTTTAAGTTAGTTATTAAATAATTTCTTAGTTTATATTTATTATTTTTTCATTACTAATAAAAATCTAAAATAGTTAATTATTTGAAATAAACAAAATCAAAGGTACTGTAAAGAAAGATTTTTTGAACAATGAGAATTGAGGATTATTTGAATCGATTATATCGATTTTAAATCAACTTCCGAAAGGCCAGTTTTAAAGAAAAGGTTACTATAACGTCCCAGCCATATGCATACTGTAATCATGTAATTTTAGTTTCGTGCGACATTTCGTTTCTCAGCTAGTCTGTTCATATGTACACAGAGACTAAGTCCATTTAACAGGTACCATTATTTAGATTCAAAACGTGTATTTCCGTTGAAAATGGAATTTTGCAAGATTGTAATACTTCCCCTTAATATATATTCCATATAAGTGAAAGAAAATAATATCTATATGTCATTAGAATCACTTTCTTAACTCCATCTCTTAGCCATCCTGTTATAAAAACGTAATGGGTAGACAGTGATCATAAATATCGGTCTAACAAAATTTTGAACAATCGGGGAATTTAAAATATGAGAAGACTAACAAAGTTGATAACATAACTTATTAATAACTTGATTAAATATAGCTTTTAGCGGTTTTGTAATTTTCCAAAATTGTGTGCAAACAATTTAAGATTGTTATCAAAACTAATAATTGTTGATTGATACTGTGATTATAGATATTTTTTTTTGCTTTCCTTACAGCTTCATATGCTGGAGGAATTGCATTGTAATGAATATCAGGGTTACGGTTAACCCTAACGACCAATTTGATTAGTTTATGTTTCTTAGTGTTACGACCACACGCCGGTTACTCCATGCTTACAATAGCAGTAGGCCTTTATGATTAATTTGTATATATTTGTTTCCAAAAATAATACTTCAGAATTTCATGAAATTTCTACTGAAAGCTTTTTTTTTTTTTTTTTTTTTTATATCTTTATTGAAATTTACAACTGTTCATTTGTATACACACATACAGTAAATTTGATTTTAGTTTTAATGGAGTGATACAGGAATGCAGAGAAACTACATCATTGGTAGCAGTCTAATGACGTTTTTACATCAGCAGGTCTCGTGGCCATCGGTCACCTCGGAGGATTGTCATGAATGCAATAGGAAGCAAGATTAAAAACTAGTGGGTTTGGGTGGTTAGGGAGTGTATAATGGAAGGAATGGTATCTGGTTCGGGCTAGATCGGTTATATATGGAACATAAAGGTCTTTAACAAAAAGCTTATAGAGCTTTTCATAAATAATACATTCTCGAGAAAAGGAGGAATCAAGTTTTAACAGAAATAAAATATAATAGCGCATATCTCAAAAATTCTATATAATGACTTGAAAGGTAATTAAATTAAAAAAAAAAAAAAAGGGCGTCTAAATTAGACCGATATGATGATTCTTTATATTGAACTTTGTGCTCTCATTTGAAAGATAAATCTCAATCTAAAAAAATCTTAATCTGATCAAAACCAGTAGAGATTCAAAAAACAATAATGTGCCGGAAAATGCACCAAAACTGTGTCAGCGTACACACCACATATTTTATCTCAATTCTGCTATCACTTTTTCCCTTCGTTCTTATAGATTATTTCTCTCATATAGCAATTTTAGGAATGGAATTTGTTTATGCAATTAACTAAAGTAAAGTATAAAATTTGTGATAAGCAATAAATAAGTATACAATCAATTTAACCTCATTAGTTAATACTTAATTATGATATGGGAAAATATTTCTATTTATGTAGTTGTACATATAAATTCTATCAAACATACCACCCAGATTCCGTTGTGATGTCTCACATACCAATTGCTGCTATATGAGAGGATCGATTTGGCCTCTACAGATAAAGCAGGGGAGGCATTGAGGCTGAAAAATGCCTGATGAAAAAGAAAAAAGTTTGTTTGCATTGGCATTTGGTGGTGAGCTGTTCTATACACAGCCTAAATTACTGACGGTAAAACGGAATCGGGTACGAATCATTATTTATAATTGATGTAATATTAAAGAAATGTATGTTTACAAAATATCCATTAATGATGTGTTTTTTTTATTATTTTATTTTTATACCTGAAACTGCTCGTAGATTCCGACTATTCCAACATTTACTAGACAAACGGTCTAAATTGCCAATCCATTACAAAAGACTGATCTACATGACTATTATAAGGCCTATCTAGACATACAGAGTTGAGCTTTGGGGCTCCACTAAACCATCAAATTCCTCCAGAATCCAATCCTTACAGTCCAAAATCCTTCGTAAAATCTTTAATGCTCCTTACTTTGTCACAAATCAAGTCATCCATCAGGACCTCGATGTTCCATATGTTGCCGATTTGGCCAGATCCAGATACCGTTCCTTCCATAACAAACTTCTCAACCACCCAAATTCACTTGTTTCTAACCTGGCTTCTCCTTCATTACCTAATAATCCTCCTAGGCGTCTGAAAAGAAGATGGGCTCGAGATCTTCTCCTCTAGAAATGTTACTGGAGTTCTATCAGTGGGTAGATTCTCCACATATTTGTATCATGTGACTATGTTACCTACAGCAAATTTACTTGTTGTATATATGTGTATACAGTTGTAAATAACAATAAATAATTTATTAAAAAAAAAATTTTTATACCAGATCGGCCTTGATGGGCCTTACATGGTTGATATAACTTATATTATATATATTGTTAATGATGTAAATCCACTAAAAAACTAAGTTCGAAAAATGTCTATCTAATTATCTATAGAGTATAAACAATGAAGAGTTTAAACTACGAAGAACTACATGGATTAAAATTTGATGCATTATAAATTAAACATTTCGAGATTAACAATTTCAAACGAAATCTAAAATAAATGACTACTAGAAGAATCGGTCTATCGACAAAAGATCAGAATTACAAAATTTGTATTTAGGTTACTCCAATCTCATAAACACACAAGCTACAACTAACAACGCTAATAATAAATATATAAAATGTAAAACAGAAATAAATAGATTGACTACCTTCCTCCACTTTACTCTTGCAAGGTAGTACTGCATAACTTGCGCGATTGGTTAATAAATAATGAAATGAATATGGATAAAGGTTTAGCAAACCTGAAGGTTCAATGCCGATACCACCAATACTTCTCTACATACATATTTCCAGTGACGCTCCTCCAATCCCAAATGTACTAAATCAGATTTAACGCAATCCTTCCATCTACGTTTCGGTCTACCCCTCGGACGTTTACCCATCAGTCTAGTGGTTTTTAGATTTATTAATTATGTAGAAAACTCAGTTGCAAAAGAATTTAATGTAATGTCCCTATTTATTAATCTTAATTTGAATTCTATACATTTTAGTATTTAATAGTTAGCTGAGAAAATTATTTTTTGAAAAAAAAAAAAACTATTTCTTTAACTTTATATATGGGTATGATTATGAGAACAATAAACTCTCAAAATTACCATAGTGTAGTTGTTTTTCATTGAATTAAACCACAAGAAAAAATTCTGTTCTTAATTAATTAATATTAAATTGATTTAACTATTTCTGATTCCATTGAGAAAGAAAAAACGTTTTGATTGTGAAATATTAATTAATAATACTAAATAAATTCATTCATAATATATTTAAAAGCCATTTTATTAAATTATAAAATATAGAAATAAATAATTAGAAAACAGAAAATTTTAATTAATTAAAAAAAAATATCTTTAACGCTTACTTATCTAATGGAGGTTTTAAAATAAATTAATATGTAACTGTTATATTAACGATGCAAGGGCTACCAGACCGATCTGGTATTTAATAAAAAAAAATTAATTAATTTCTATCATCGAAATATTTATCGATCATTCACTTTTGATTTGATTTGATCAGTTAAATGTTAGATAGAAGTTGTAGTATAATACCATAGTCATTATGTTTTATTAATTTAAATTTAATAGCATTTTTAAGAACTTAGGACAAAGGTTTCATTAAACCTTTTTTTTCCCTCCTTCCAGACGACTGTTTTAAATTTACTACCCGAGCCTACCTGTTGAGGGTGAAGACAGATTACCGCTTGATAAAGGAGCGATGACTATTTGCTATTAGTAAAACAGATGACAGAAGTGAATTTACCAGGCTTATCTAAGGCAGCAGGACACACTACTCCGTTTTATAATCCAAATTACAAATGGTGATTAGGAAGAGAGGGTAAGATAACTATAAGAGAAATAAATTTAAAAGGGGACCAAGAACGGGTGTAGAGGAGGCTAGGAGGAGACAGGTAGGAGCCTATTTACGGCTAGATAAGGGAAGCTGAATGGGCAGGTCTCGGGAAATCGGAAAGAAGAAAAAAAACCAAAGAGACTCAGCGATGGACCGTGGGAACGGGGCGACCCCGACTCCCGAGCAACAATAGCCGTCAATAATAATATAGTATTTAATATTGAAATTATTTATTATTGCTTATACTATTACTGGCTACGGGTACTGACGCAATACCAATAGGATCAGCGATAAATGCGACTAGATAATGATAGTCTGTAATTTCAAGAAGTAATTAATGTAAGCTCCAAGACAGGCTACCATTGTTTCGAAAGGCTGAGTTAATATTTCTTAAGAGGGACATGGCTAATAAATCTAATTGTGGCTAAGTACAAGGTCTCTTTATGGCTGAGGATGTCGCTAGGATGCATAGGCTGCCTCCCGGCCAACCATTACCTCTCCATTCTCTTCTATAGTTTCCACTCCTTCCAAGGCAATTAGCTGTGTAAGCCAATTTCGCTATTCAATGCGACAATTATTGAGAAATAAGAAATATGTTGTGAAGAGCACTTGGTCTTTTATGCAAAATATTTCGTTTTAAAAAATATATCAGTAATTGAGACGGTAGTTGGAAAAAAAAATTTTCTTTCTTTTCGGGCATTGAATTTCTAGAATCTTTGATATGCATTCTGTTTCTTGCCGAAGTTTCAAAATTTATGAAGTTGGTAGGACTGATCGAATGAGGGATGGTAAAACGTCTTTCATTGACGGTATAGTATGAATTTTCTTTCATGTTTTTATATAAAACTGTTGGCAAACAGATCGTGTCACTCTAGGATGATCTTCGGAACCCGGTCTTACCATCCGCCATTTTGTTTCAAATTCGCAGCCGGTTGGTTAGTGGTTTTATACGTCCATGTCTTACCCATTCTTAAATATAGAGAAAACATAATCTGTCTCAGAATTATTATTTAAAACCTAAACAAAATCCAAAGCACTTCTTTATTGTTTGTCCCGCAATCTATTCGGAAATAAGAAACTATTATATAATAATTTGGAGTATTTTTAAATTTTATTATACCAATTCAAAATATCAATTTTCTTGATTTCTTGAACTCTTTGTAAAAAAAATGTGAATGATCGTCTACTCTTATTAGCTTAAATGATATTTGTGTATTACAAATATAATTTTTTAGTAAATATTACGTACTTAAATTATATATGAATCAAAGTTTTTTAAAAAATAAATAAATTTTTGGCAAGAAATTAATCTTAACCTATTCCCCTCTCATTTTAACCTTCTAATTTAATGACTTAAAATACATATCTGCTAGAAAAACATTTTTTAAAATCGCACTCTTCTACAATAATCTTTGCTTAGCTCCCGAAACAGAAGAACAAGGTTCTTCTTTCTTTACTAAATTGAGTGGCCGAGTGCTTACTCCCTATTTTCGTTGTGTGTTGTTCTTTGAGTTCTTCATCAATCTATTTTTATATCGTCGGTTATAACCTTCTTCTTATATCGCCGCACCTCTAGAGACTTTACTTTTGCTAATAAACTGGCAGGCTTATTGGAAGGAAGGATTGTGACCCGCTAGAAACCCATTCAACACAACTATCCTATCTTTCAGCGTCACGTTCTCAATTAGTCTTTGACTAATTAAAGTTTCTTGAGGGAAAATATCCTGGCTTACAAGCTGTAGCCAAAGCTTGCATCGTGAATCGAAAATATTACTGTAATTTCACCACTGAAATTTCTCCAAACCCATTTGTAATTCATTCTTATATCACTTTAAAGCGTGTACAAAAGAAGATATATGAATATCCGTTTGTATTTGGATTAGTTCTGGTAGAGAGTGGATTGTTATATCCAACAGTTTTTCTATCATTCTATAATTTTTACACTTAATATCTAGGAGAGAAATTTAAAATATTTCTTAAAATCCCAATCAAAACTGTAGAGAATGCATTATCTTTGGGCATACTAAATTTTTGAAGTTAAACTAATTCTAGATTTTCAAATCCTAAAGCTTGTAAAAGTATGGTTTACAATATCGCCACAATATTTTTAATATTTTTTTATTTTTCGCCATTACAGTATTTTTTACTTAAATATCGTCTATCTTGGAGCTGTACTGATTTGAATAAATCCATAGAGCGATGGTTCTCAACAATTTTTTTCTCAAGGGCCCCCTCATCCAATTGCTACAATGCCACTCCAAATCATAAAAATCGTAAAATTTGTTTTATTCCATAAATACCAGCACTTGAATATGTCTCACACAATTTGTTCCTAGACTCTCTGGAATTATTATGGAACTCTGGTGCCCACTTCACACAACTTTCACTTAACACCCAACTTTAAGTGGAAATTAATCGTCTCTCTTTTCAAAATATCGAGATATTATTTCCCCACAATGAATTTTTAAATGAGCCTTGCAGTTGACCAATTCCAATTTTAACAAAAATATTTCTCGTACCAAAATTTTAACATTTTTATTTTGCAAAAGTATGAAAGAAATATAAGAATATTATGGTTAACTTAAGTTTTAGCTCTTAGCCATTATTTTTATTATTATGCCGATATGACAACAGTTAAAAGATTGAACGGAAAAACTATGCGTGCCGCTGCACAATCATACTACTATTAAAACAGATCCATTACTAGTGCATTTTTTGTAACTCTCCATTACTTTCTAAGACTTTCTATAGTAATTAATTTCTTAATAAAATATAAAAATATTAAATAAAATCTTTGGCTTTCCAACGGTATATAACACTTCTACAGTACAACGACTTCTATTTCCGGAAATGGTGTTTTCAAAAAATATTTTTTCTGTATCTCCTTAAGTTATTTATTAAACCATTGCATAGATTATATTTATGCATTTTTGATTACTAATAAAAATGTCAAAAGGTCATTTATTTTAAATAAACAAATTACTAGGTACTTAAGAAAAAGATTTTTTGAATATTCATCATTTGAGCCCTGTCAGACTGTTTCGGTGTAATTAGATCTAGCATACAAAGGCTTAAATTCTTACCCAGAATCAAAACTAGGAGGAGGGGCAAGACATGAAAGGTTGTGACATTTCAGCACGGAAAAAGCGAATGACACCAAAATTATATATATTTTATTGCAGTGCTTTATTAGTTATTACAATTATATTTGCTTGAAAAAAAAATTCATTTTTTCTTCTAGGGGGGAGGGACATCTTCTCCCACCCCTTGGGTGCAGCTGATATTACAGATCATATAATTTTCCATTAATATGACATTATTTTTTTCAAAATTGTTATAACTTTTTTTTAAGAAAATATAAAAAATCGATTCAATAAAGTGGCAATTATAGGACATTTTTTTTTTTTTTAAGTCTACAAATGTCCTTATGTTTTTCATTAATTTTACTTTCCTCTTTTAATTAGAAGCATTATTCATGCTTAAAAGAATCATATAATAGTTCAACTATTTCTTGCCTTCCTTCAAATCGAAAATTAAAACAAAACATCGCTTAGTTATTTATTTTTATCTTGGATGTTTCAAGAATACTGTGTTCTTTTCTTCAGCATCTAATGTGCTCCAGTATTATTGGGATGTCACACATTTTTAAATATATAAGAAGCTTTAAGTATATCACTACCACTGAGCCTTCCAAGACAAAAATAAATGAATTAAACACTATTGTGTTATTAATTTTCAACCTGAAAGCAGGAAGATGAAAATATAGATTTTTTTTCATTTTTAACTATGATTTTGTTAAAAAGGATAATACATTGCAAAAGTTTCTATTGAAATTTACAATAGTGGTTCACAATATACGTTCAATAAATAAACTTAATTTATAACTTATATAAAAAAAGAAAATTGAGAAACTATTCTTCGGTTGTAATGTTTGTTTTACTTAAAGTCTCGGGGCCTCTTCTTTTCATAGATCTCGGAGCCTAACTGGAATTGGTCTTTTAGGAAGAAGCCGGCAACATATAAGAGTATTAATATATTGTAAATAAGTTGAAATAACATGAGATTTTAGAGAATATTTAAAAAGTAATGCCCATTTTTTCGGTAGGAATGATTAATGGAAAAATAGAATAAGAGAAGTTGAAGACAGACGGTTGATACTGGGAGGAGCCAAGGGTAACCAGGACTCGAGGAGAGCTATATTGTGCTTAGTCCTTCCAGTTATTTGTTTTTCTTTTCCACCTTCTTCTTACCCTTTGACATATTTATTTGTTCTCTGCTTGTCTTCATCTCTCTCCTTCATTCTCGGGCCGCTCCCACCATTGTCCTCCCTTCACGGGTCTATTCAGTTTATATTCAATTGCTACCAACCACAGAACCCAATCGAATTAACATAAGGCCTCGAAAACGTGACATATTTATCCTGTCTGTCTCTCCTTCGGTGAGAATAATTTAAGCTTCAATGATATTTTGCATTTTTTATTTGGTATACTGATGAAGAAAGAATAAATTGAAAGTAGATTATTTTGTATGCAAGCTTGATTGATTTTGATTTTTTTTTTATTGTAGAGCATATCCACATTTGAAATCAATTGATATAAAGATTATTCCAATAACTGCCTAGATTGTAATTTTTAAAAACTCATTTTTATCCAAACGAGAAATCATTAACAGTTTAGTCGAGGCTGCCAATCATAAGATTTTAAGGAGAATCTTTAGTAAAGTTATTTTCTTTTTTATAGATATTATGTGGACTTATTTAATTATATTTACAAAATGAAAATTTTGAAAATCAATTTAAAGGGTTACTTAGTTAAAGGGAAACTATCCCTAGATCAATTCATTCTATACCATCACATCCTTTAGAACTTTAAGTTTAGTAACAGTATGTAGTCACAACTGAATATCCTTAAAAGTTCCACTAAGCATATCAATTAAAACAGGAGGTTCAGAAATTAGCTGTTTTACTTTAATTGAGGCCCAAAGAAGTATGACTACAAATAAATATATATTTTTTATTTTGCGCTTGGCGCATCCTATAGATTATATCGTAGACTGAGCTTTTATTCTGACAACTCTACTGGCTTTAGGATAGTTTGTAGAATGACTCTGTAAGAAAAAGTAACACCATTCTACGGTACTATTCGATAAATAGTTAACAAAACATGCTAATAATTTTTAATGAAAGTTTCTACAGCAGGATGATTTCAAAAAGTGGAGAAGGCAGAATGTATTAATTTAGTTCCTCAAATAAAATAAACTGGACAATTTTTATTAATAATATAAAAATAAATTGGAAAAACTTGTATGTAATAAATGAGTAAAAATGACCCAATATATAAAATCAGAGCCACTCTTCACAATGCAAAGGACTGTACAATCATGCCACAACCTCTACATCTTTGACTATTTACATTGAATGTTGCAATATATCATTCTTCACCCAAAAATTACCCAATATATAAAATCAGAGCCTCTTATCACAATACAGAGCACTGTACAATCATACCACAACCTCTACAGCTTTGACTATTTACATTGAATGTTGCAATATATCATTCTTCGCCCAAAAATTACCCAATATATAAAATCAGAGCCACTCATCACAATGCAGAGGACTGTACAATCATGTCACAACCTCTACATCTTTGACTATTTACATTGAATGTTGCAATATATCCTTCTTCGCCCCAAAATTACCCAATATATAAAATCAGAGCCTCTCATCACAATACAGAGCACTGTACAAACATACCACTACCTCTACACCTTTGCCTACTTCTTTTTTTAAACCTTTAAATCCCATAGAAAGGGAGTTTCATCACACTCAAAACCTTGAACAATTCACAATCACTCCCGAGTGCCATATGCTCCAAGTCTCTCAATTCGTCAGTGTTCTAGTGATTTTGGGAACTATTATTTTAGTGATGAATCGATTTTTTCTTTAAAACTATGGATAGTTCTGCAGTTTCTTAACTCAACAGAAAGATAAGTTAAATGTGTAAATAAACTGCATAGTTATACGATCCCATATTTCATTCTAAAAATTCACTCCTCAGGCATTGTTACAAATCATTTGAGCTAGGAAGTGAGGTAGTTCTCACTTTAAAGTGAGAACGTTATGTAAAAATCAGTTTTGCATTCCCTATTTATGCGTTTTGCGTTTCTTATCGTTTTGACAAAATCGCTTTCCTCCTCCCTATCTTGTATGTTTTTACTACTTATTCAAATATTAAAACAAAGCTTAGACCTCTAGAATGTGTTGTAATGTATACAGTAAATTACTATTACCAACTCTTTACTCGCTAGATTTTTTTTTTTTTATCTCACTCCTTAGGTTATCAGTTTTAAAATTTTTCTTTTTATTTTGATATTCATATTTCCTCAATACCACTAATGATCCTTAGTCCTCTCTTCACAGGAGCACCAGAGATACCTAATACAAAATATAGATACAAAAATCAGATTTTTAGATAACAAAAATGCTCGTTGATATTCTGCAGAAATTTTAAAATCACTTATTATCACAACTTGACAGTGATAAAACGCTTTTGTTAGCCTTATACTAGTATCATACATTCTTAAAACAAGGATCTTAATTTTGAAGATAATGGGCATGACCACAGTTTTCCTGGTAATGGATCCAACCACAAATTGCAGCCAGTAATTCAAAAACGTTCCATTATGGTTATTATTAGCTTATTTTCTTTTTTGATATTCCAGCAGCTACATTTAGTAGCGATTAGATTAGATCGTTCCATCATTTAGGTTATTTGTAATATCATATATGACTGTCCTCAAATAAATATTAACTTTATTGTTTATTTTTAAGCAATAATATCGACCACATTTGAACCCACATATCGAATAAGGAGCCAACCATTTTTTTTTTTCATGTTTTCTAAGCTGTATTGAAAACTTTTTCATTTTGTCATGAAACTAACAGGCTCAATCGTTGTCAAAGAGTAATATGGAAGACTTAAGTTTACGTTTTTAAATATGAGAATGAAAGATGTTGCTTATTATTTGCAAATGCGACTTCATTTAAGGACAATAATTACATAATAAAAATAAATGTACAGGTCCACAACAATTATACCCTAAAATCAATGGTATTAATTATTTATAAAAAAAATATCTAGCTTATGAATTTAAAACAAAGATGAACAATATTAAGTAACATATTGATATATATATAAATCACATAAGACACTGAAAAGATATAAAAATTAATTTCTATTGATTTATGACTACTACTCACACTCGGAGGGGAAGTTGAGTAAATAAGGCGATGGGCCGGCGTTCGGACCCGGTTGCGGCAAATAATTATTTATTCAGTCACTGTAGCCGTGAGTAAATTCTGTAGGTTTGGTAGCTCTCCTGTTGCTCACAAAGCCTCTGTGGGTAAGTGAGTAGCCTCTACTGGGGAAAAAACTGGCTGTGGAGTGTTATTTTGAACAAATCACCTCCTTGTACAACCTTTGTTCAAGAAAAAGTACTTCCTTACAAAGTATTGAACTTCTGACCCTTCATATATTATGAAGGCAATAGTAAAAGATTTTTTTTTTTTTTTTACTCACACCAGAAAATAAAGCGATTTCATCGGTGTCGAAGCCAACGGATCCTGAGTGAGAGCGCTAAAGTCGCTGGCGCTCACAGCATTTGTTGAGAAGCTTTTTATTATCACCACCTTAAATCTATAATTTCGCAAAAATAGCTTCGTTTTTAACATCGTGGAGGTTTGGAGGAGTAGGCAGTTCATAGTTTCAATTTATAATTGCTGTAACCCCTCCCCCCTACCCTCTCCCCTCAAAGTAAGGACGATCAATTAAATTTGTTGAGGAATATAAAAGAGACAGATAGAAAATAAGATGAGAGAGTGGGGATGGACGTGAGCCGGGTCTGTTAGGGCTGAACAATGCCAGCCGTAGGGACAGTAACTCATTCCGGCCGACACCACCGGACCGGGGGGTTTTTTAAAAAGTTTTAAACCAGTTTTCAAATCAGACTCGGTGATTGTTACTAAATATAGTCGCCAAGGCCTCACATAAATCCCCATCTCCCACCTAGAGTCACCCTGTACCATTATACCGGGGTGCTTCCTTGCCATGCATGCCTCGCACGCTCCCACTAACAACTATCGCACTCTTCCTTGCCCTCTTTTTTTCATTTATTGCATTCCATACCATCCCTTTGTCGACTTATAAAGTAAAAACAGAAAGTATGAAATTCACCATTACGCAATCTTTCTAAAATCACATAGCTTCCACTCAAAAACAACTCCGCACGAAATAATGTCATGTTTTCAATAAACCGCAAAAAAATAGTTTTACGTCAGTACATAAAATAAATCTTTCAGATATATTATATATTATTGAATTTGCTTTATCTAAAGTTCATTTAAAATGTTTTACTAAATTTCAATTAATATTTTTCAGTGCTCAATCATTCCTCCTGATAACTCATAGGAGCAAACGACTATTTCAACACAGTTTTGCTATAATCTGTATTTATTTATTGATTTGTATGAATGCATCTACCCATAGAGAGACACAAGCATGCATTATAGGTTTCTTTTCTTTCTTCACAATTAGAAACTTTTAAACATTCTACTAAATCAGTTTCAACGCAATCGTCCCATCTAGGTTTTAGTCGACCCCTCGGACGTTCTCTAGATAAGGTGGTACAATTTTGATTTTTTTTTAATTAAATAAATTTTCCACAGCTGCTCGGTTTCTGAAAGTGTAATACTAAGTCGGTTTCCAATATTGTTACATTTCCGCGCCTTGCCTTCGAAGTTGTATTGCTGCTAAGTTTCTGTGGGTTTTTAGTTTCTGGTAAATGTTTTCTTGATCTGGACCTTGAGGGGAAGGACCGTGATTTCGTAACTTGCTATTTAAGTCTAGTCTGTTGCCTCAAGTTGGTAGAACAATGGATCTGATACAATGACAATATGAAATGAAGGTGTTGGATTAAGTTTCCAGATTTTATCTGTCATTAATGACAATAATAGTAAGATTAAGATCTTACAGCAAGTAAAATTCCAGACATTATCAGTTCACATTTCTTATACATATTGCCATAAAACCTGTGTTGTTTTTTTTAACTGAGAAAAGGAACACTTCCTGCTTTTTAATAAATCTTGGAGACGCCAAAACCTTCTACTTAGATGTTAGTTGTGAAACATGTAATCCGTAAATCAGTACAACAGCTTTGTAAATAGTGAAATGAAATAGCCTTTTATTTATGCAATAAATTAAAATCATACAAAATACAATATAAACATTTAAAAAAGATAGAGAGAAAGAAAAAATAAATTATATATATTTTCTTTCCATCTTTCTGTATCCTTTCCTGCATAGGTCTTTCCTTTGGACAGTGATAGTCAGCACTTCCCGGGGTGACCAGCCCTAATGGGAGGCGAGTTCTTTCCATTTCTTCTTCCAGACATCCCTGTCCCTAGTAGCTCTCCACCAGAGGGGTCCTGCCATCCTCTTGAACATATCGCTCCATCTTTTCTTTTGACGTCCTCTTCTTCTTTGAAGATCGTATGGAGTCCATTCTGTGGCAATTTTTGACCATCTGTCATCTACGCAACAAAGGAAATGCCCTGCCTATTTCCATTTGCTCGATCTTGTCATCTTCAATGTGTTAGTAAGTCCTGTAGTTAATTTACTTGTAAATAGTAGTTGTAACCTAATTCCTAATTTTTTAAAATATTGTATTCAGTGCTTATTATTATCATTTAATAAGAACAATATCGTTTTTCATAAAGCGTAAAAGGAATGATGGTAAGAATATATTGATTGTTAGATTATAAAGAGCAGGTATTTTTTTCTTTGCTCTAAGTTTTGATACTGCGTTGTTTCCACCACTAATATTACAAGTGAGAAGTGTTGATTCTTACTTTCTCTATACATTTGCTTCCTAGTTATCTTCATCTGCATTCCATTGTATGGATCAATATTCTAACATATTGTGTTTTTTTGTTATTATTTCTTTATCAGGTTAATAGGCCTAACAAGGTTATTATAAAATATATAATACAATAATGATTCACATTGCTATGACCACTGAACAAGTATAAATAAAATTTAAAAATATATATATATGTGTAATTAATAAATGAAAGAGAAAATAACAAAGAAAAATCAAACGGTATTTATAAAATTAATAAATTAAATGAGTGACTTATACTGAAAAAAAATTTGAAAAAAATAATGATAATGATAAAAATAAAAATAAATTAATACATAATTTAGAGCAGGATTAGTCCGGACTTCAGTCTTCTCGATGATGTTGAATGCCTTCGTTGAGCTCCTGGTAATTGAGAGTAGAATTTTGTAAAACGTTTTATGATGAAATCAATAATACGACATAATGCGACTCTTATTGGTTAATACGTTAATGAAAATAATTGAATACTAGAGGTAAATAAGAAAACGTATATATAATAATTTTTAAAATACCATAAATAAATATATATCCGGTAATAACCTCCTTATTACTCATTTCACAATTAAAAGGAATTTATCGATTTGAAAACCCAGGTTTGAATCCGGCTGCATAATAATAATAATAATAATAAGGCAGATAATTATTATTTGTTACACTGTAGCCGTGAGTCAACCCTGTGGGCTATGAGACCCTCCTGGGACCCACTCAGCCTCATATAGTAGGTGCTCTTAATTGGGGAAAAATATAGCGTGATTCTCACCAAATAAACTCCTTGTATGACCGTTGTTCTAAAAACAGTGCTTCGTTACAAAGGCCAATGAACCTTCATTGGTCGTATGGGTTCACAATATTATTATCTATTTGAAATAAAAAAGAATCCCGACCAAAATAACACCTTCGTTAGTGTATTTCTCTTAATTTATTTATTTATTTTTTTTAAAGTGATCTAATTATTTCATTATGCTTAAAAACTTAAAAAAATTAGTGGGAAATAAGTAGATCCTTCCAAAAGGAACTAATACTAACTAAATTCACATACATTTTTTTAACACACTAACTTAATTTGAGGGATTTAAAGAGGTTCAAAGGAAAATTTTTATTCATCCTGATGAGTAATCGTGCAAAAGTGTACTATTTTCGTGAAAACTTGAGATTTAATATTTTCAATATTTAACTTAATTAAGAAAATACAGATAAATGTTTCAAAAATGCTTTAATATGACAATTAATTAAATAAATAAGTTTAAAAAATAATACAGGTTAAAATAAAAAAAAAGAATAAAACATTTTTTACATGTGGTTATGAAAATTTGTTTATATATAAAACTAAATTAATTGTACATGAAATACCTGATTTGACTTCTGGACTAGTCATCCCTGTTTAAAGGGATGTTAAAAAAAAATAATAAAAAAATGCCCAGAACAGTGGTAATCTGATAATAAAAAAAACCCAGTCAAATCATAAAATAATAAAAGCTATGCCCTAGGACGGAGGAAGACCGTGATACTCCTCGATTCCGTTGAGTAGATGGCTTGAGGAAGGAGTAATGGTTGCCGAGAGGTAGAAGATAATGGATGTAGAGGAGGTTGATTGCCGAAGCGGGTGGCCCCTTGGACAAACATATTAAACACTTACCAATATTTCAAACTGATTCATTCCCCGAGGAGCCGACGCGCTGGATTATTTAGTGGTCGTTCAATCACGACTCAGCCCCACCGTTGGATAATTAAACACTCAATTAACTAATGCGATCGTTGATTATGTTGCGGGCACGACCCTTAGCTCACATCATCTACCCCCTATTGATAAACATATCATCCGCTCAACCCATGTCGTAACTTAGCTCTATATTCCGTTCCCTTTGTGTCAACGCTTCCAACACAATTCCTCCTCCATTGGTCCATTCTACAACTTTCACTGCTTATAGAAATTCTTTAACATTCTTTTTCAATAACTATTATGTGTTTAATTGTTTGTAATTTATTTTATGTTTGGGACTTTTCATAAAAAAGATATAAACGATGATGTTGTAGTATACTTTAATAAAACTATAAATCAAATTCCTTCTTTTATGATCTACTATTATAAATATAGTAATCAAAATTGAGGTAATATTTTCGTTCCAATCTTAATCCAGTAGGTATTTAAACAAAAAAAAATTAAAAAATGTTGCCTAAATTCATATTCTTCAACATTTATAAAACGGAGTATATATGGAATTAATTACTCCTGAAACTCTGGAAGCATGAAATTTAAGTCATAATATTTGGGTAATAAAATTATAATTCAATCATTTTTACCATTATACTTTCTCAAGACCTCCAACAAAGTACTGTATCCCTTCCCAATTTAATCAAAACAACCCAAATTCACCCAATTTTTTATCCCATTAGTGAGTCTGAAACATCGATCGTCTGAGTTAAAAAAACGGAAACTATTTTGTTTCTGACAATCCTCGACTGATCACTAGAAACAAATAATCATTAAAAATCACCAATAGTCAAGCATACCATTAGTGTAAAATATGTTCTATGAATAATATATAAACAACAAACTATTGATCGATAGTATTATACAATATCAATGGGTTTATTAATTTAATTTAACACTTGATTTGTGTAAAACCTGCATCACCTTTTTACCCGACTACGGCGAAGCTAAAAGAAGATACACATTAATCTCAGGAGTGTCACATAACCTGCTAGTTTTTTAGGCGACAATGTTTGTACCGCATAACCGATTTTTATGCGATGTTTTAAAATACTGATTAATATCCCGTAAATATTTTCAAGCGATTTGAGCTCAATATAATATTTCATAACCTCAAATGAAAGAGATACCAGCGGCCGTTGTGAGAATCAACTGCATTAGTAGGGGTAATCCTGATCTTTATTTTAACATGTTAAAAGGTGTTAAGTGGAAAAACTTAAGTTAAATGGAGAAATATTTCCTTCTTTTACCATATTAAAACATTATAAAATGTAACATAGTTGAGAGTCTGTTGCTGTTACTAGGTCTGTTAAATGGAGAATGACGTCACGCAACAGACCAGCTGAGCTCGCCACCATTTTATTTGCGGTCGTGTTAGGTTATTTGCTCGTAGTTTGTGTTTTGGTTGTTTTAGTTTTGTTTTGGATGTTTTTATAACATATAGAGGAATGGAAGACAATAATAATAATGTAATGACAGTTGTCAATTAGCTCAACCTTACTCTCTTCCTCACAAGTTAGAGGATCAACAAGACACTGAATTGCCAAACCTTTACTCAACTTCCACTTTTCACTCAACTTAGACATGTTGTAATAAATTACGTCGGTGAAAACTTAGAAGTAAAAAATGACATGAAGTTTTAGATAGGCGTAGTTATATCAATCTGAGATCTGCGGGTGGCGCCGTTTCGAATCCGGCCTCAGGTGTTGACTTTTTCGTTATTTAGCGGTCCTACAAAATAATAAACTTAACCACCGCCATAGTTAGGCAGTATAGGACTTCAATGGGAGTCTTGGGCCGACGAAAAAAAAATTATTATCGAGACCCGATTCACATCCAAATTCTAGTCAAACGGAATCGATTAACATATAATATCCAAAACACGAAAAACTAGATACGTTAAAATTTTATTCTCCTATTTCTTGTCAGCAACAAGATGTTACTGCGTATCACCTTAAGCATATTGATGGAACTTTAGTGATGTTGTAGATTCAAATTATTGAAACTTGGTGTAGTAGTCGGGTGCCTCCTACAAAACGTTACGGGCCTTTGGAAGTATGTTCAGTTCCATGTAACTGTGAGCGTCACCATACAGAAAGTTCTTCATGTTTACACCTATTCAACATAAAAGAACATACATTTGTTCCGCCATGCAAGTGTAAATACGCACAACAGTACTGTTGTTTTCCATTCCGAAAACTCTTAAAATAATCGATAGATAAGTGAATTATGTTATATTCCTTCATAAAAAAATGATTAATATGGTTTCTTCGGTGAAAAATATAAAGATTGGTTGGGATGCTAATGAGGTGGTGCCGACTGAGTGTTTGCAGTTGGCTAGCTTAGCTCCGGTCCTAAGTGCTCTGGAAATATTTGTTGTTGTCCTTCCAGTCAAATGGAGGACAGGCACCCTTGTGTTTGCGCTCAGCAACACCCGTATCGGATAACTAGCCGATCGCTCCTTCCACAGGTATTCTCTACAAACAGAAAGTTCAGTCAACAGTCCTAATATACAGGTAAAGGGACTTTGAAGCTCCTATTTGTGGACTGAGAGAGACACACTATTCTTCGATGGAGGAAGCGATTGCAGTGACATCAACGTTAACGGCCGTTTATCGCGAACTCGGTTTCTAACAAAGTTGTCACGTATTTTCTTACTATTCAGAACAGTAATCAAATGTTCACCACACATTTGATGGGCATGAGTTTGAAGTATCATTGTTGATGAAATGAGTTAGTTGGTAATGTCAGACTTGTTAAGTGGTGTTTCGGAGAGAAAAAAAGAACCTGGAAAAAACAGTTTGTCACTACTTTTCAAAACATTTTAAATGAACGAAGGTAAGATTACCCTATTCACTTACTTTTCCTGTACTGATATACTTTGTTTAAAATTTTAGTGTTTAGATTTTTCATCTCCTGAACAGTGCCTGTTTGATAACTTAGTGCTTAAAGGATTTCGTCAAAATCCTAGAATTGAAAAAAAAAATGGAGTTAAACTGTTTATGTTATGTAACCACCATAAACCATAGTATTGTACAAAACTAAAATAAACCAAAGAAATCAAGCAAATTGTATTTTTTTATATTTATTTTATTTATTCACGTCTTGATAACTTAAATCCTCCTGTTGTTGATTACTAAATAATCATATTCACTGGATTACACACCAATAGGGGCGCTATTTTGTGAAGGATAGTATTTTGGGAGTATGAAACTCATCCTTCTTTCTACTTAGGATTGTGCTAACCACCAATGGATTGGTCATTTGCGAATGGCGCCGTTCGACTCAAAAGACAGTGGATCTGTGAGTTGTTACCAATCCAAAGTAAAAACAGGGAACTTTAATTAAGTAAAAAATCATTGTTAATTAATATTGAAAATTTATGACCTACCTTTAGACCACCAAATCAACAACATATTTTCAAAAAAATGTATTTACTGTCGTTCTATTTGTCGTTTTGAATATTATATTGGAAGGTTATCAATTCTCGAAATCATTGTTTTTCTCAAAAACAATTATTTAAAACTACTTATTAAAAAATACTATGCTATTATAGTAATCGGAACAAAATGATGGTGTTAATTATATTTCTTATTTCATTTTTTTTTAATAATTAATTTTAAATTCGATCTTTGAATTATTGAATAATCTTGAATCATTGTGGAAATATTGACTTAGAAGACTTATTGCCTAGCTGTCTAATTATGAGTGCTAAAGATGAGAATCCCCGAAACATCAAATGAAATGACAATAATGATATTTTATTAAAAAAAATAATAAAGATATGATAATGTTTGAATAAAGATCTAGCGATCAAAGGGCCATAAATTTTCAATAGAAGATTTAATCGTATATATTATCAAGAGGAAGACAGTGAACTCAAATGTATGGAATCATTCTAATGTTCTAACATAATTTTTAATTTTTATTTTCTTATATAATATTTAAATTGTCTAATTCGTATTTAATTGCTTTATTAATTAATGTAACTACTATTACATTTTTTAAATTTTAATTTGCTCTCTGCTATTATATGAGCTGTTGAGTGAAAAAGTGGAGTAAGTCAAACAAGAAGTTTTGAGTTATTAAATATCTAAGGGGGAATTATTTAAAGGTTAGAGTAAGAAATTACTGTTTTAAGTCTCTAGAATATTGAAATCCAATATTGAATCCAAATATTGAAAATTATTTAACAATAACTAATTAATTACATAGTTTTTTTTTTTGTGAAAATTCATTTTTCTGAGATCTAATATTATGATAACAAATGACAATGACCTTTTAGTTTATGCAATCTAAAGCAATGTACAAGTTTGAAGATTCATCGTTCCGAATTCTGGCAGAGCGGTCGACTTTTATTTCATGGTAAACCCACAGAATAGATATCTACCTCCCCACTTAGGCTTGGATAGGTCCCTAATCTGTTGGATAACCTGCCTTAGACTACATAAGTATTTTAAATCCAAATAAACAAACAAACTGTTCTTAATGAGGTACATTTTTTTTTTATACGTGAATTGGTATAAAATATTTCCAGTTAACTGTAGACAGACACGAAATTCCTTTTCTTCAAGACGGTGCCAGTGAGTGTGAGACAAAGCCAAGGGGGAAGATTTTATAAACACGCGTGGAATGCAGGACACTGAGTTTATTGGAACCAGCGTTTGCATTAATCAGTAGGACAAAGCAATACCTCTTTGGAAAGTGTGCTGCCTCATTGCGCGTTTTATCAGGCTAACTTGAATGAAGTGGGATTTGCATAGAAAAGGAAAGTAATATAGGTAGGGACTATAAAATGGGTTGTTGGACGGTGTGTCGTTTGACTCCTCTGAAGAGATACCGTACAATGAAGTTGACAATTGATGTACAAGTGGGAACAATTTAAATCTGATTTAAATACAGACATTGGATATCTTGTTCTGCTGCTGGAATCCATCTTGGAATGAGCTACCGCTACCGATTAAGCGGCGTTGGATTTATTCCGAAGGCTACCTCCTAACTCTCTCCAGCTAAGATCTCCCCATTGTCCAGGCCACCTGATCCTGACCTCCCTCTGTCACTGCCTTCCATATTCGGCTCTCGGCTCTTATAGCCTTGACCCTTTATTGTTTTTTCTACCATATGGCTTCTTTCCAAGACAGCACTCCAGTCTGAGTGCATAAATATTTATGTCCATTGTTTGGACAGGCAGATTAATTGATCTCACTGAGTTTTTTGAAAGGGCATGAATTTTAGAACCTTTCTATGAAATAATTATCATTGTGGTTAAGAAGAAAAATATGCCACTGTGATAATGTAAAATTAAATATTTTTAAAAATAATAGTTCTCTAAAAACAAAATCATTTTAGTTCTGCAGGCTAATAATAATCGATTCTAGTGGTTCTGTTTGGGTTGGTATTATTTGAGGTCAACTGATAACATGGCCTAGGTGCTTAATAAATGATGAACAAAGTCAAAATTGATCAAAAACTCAAATTTGCAACTTTATCAATAATGCTGTTTACAAAACGACTATATTTGAGTTATCCACTGAGCAAAATGGAAATGCATATCTGAATGTAAAAATATGTTTTAATGTTTTTTCCATGTGAGTAGAGGCAATTTCCAATTGTTTCAAGTGAAAAGGAGAATTTTGCTGCTAATTCCCTTAAAGTTTGACGAGGATTGCTCTCCATTGGTTTTTCCTCTGGAATGCTGAAACCGACGATGGGAAATATTTCAAACAAGTGCACAAAGATATATTGCATAAATGTTCTAGGTTGCATCACTAGTACTGTTACAGTAATTAAATTAAACCAGCATACATTGTCTCAAACGCTCCTTCGTCACTTCCATATTGTGTACTGAATTTTAATAAAAAATAATTTTGTTTTTTAAACATGATTTTGTACTCAGAAATAATGTTAATTAATCCATACTATTTGAAAATAATAATAAACAAACACGGGGAGATAAAATGTACTTTATAGCGCCTATTTGTAAACCTTTTCTGACTTTTGTTTCCAATCCAATAGTTTTTGAATTTCAGGTATAAATGTATTAGTGTATTATATTTAATAAAAGGGATTTCCTTTAAATTTAATATTTTATTCACATCAAGAAAGAGATACTATTAGGGACTATTCTTCGACGGTCCGTACTCTTACTACCACTGATTAATGGAAATATATACATTTTTGTATGTAAGTAAATTATATGTTATTATATGGTATTTTTTTAAATATTATGAATATTTATCTATATGATAGTTTTTTTGCAAATCCGAGGAGTCCATCCTACATAAAGCGCACTGTAAATAAAATCGGAAAATCGTTAATTGACCGTGTGTAATATATAAGAAGAAGATGGTGACGGTGCGGTTTAAAAAAAAAAAAAAACTCAAATATAAAACCATTTATTGTGAGACAACGTTGCAGGGTTTCTTCAGGGCTTACTTAATGGAATTAAACACATAATGATTTTTTTTTATTTGATCCATGATCCATTTTTTATTTATTTATGTAAATAAAATTCTGAAACATATTTATTAACGTTACTTTTAAACAATTACCATTACCCTAAAAAAATACATACCCTAGGTCGCATAGGTGAAATATTATATGGATTGGAAATTGAATATATATAATAGGGACCATTTAAAAGAACAATTTATTGTCCTCCCTTTGGGAGGACGTCATATACCACCTTTTTTTAAGAGACGTAAAGCTGTCAAAGGGTTGAAAGCCGTTTAAACCAATAATTGTCTTGAGAGTGGCTGCTTTATGCTGATCGGGACGGTAGGTCGCTAGACCCGCGTGAAGGCTCCGAGGCACGTACTTCTAATGGACTAAGCAAATCCCCAGCTAGATATCTGCCCTCGCTCCTCCCTGTCATCTTCTAATCTAGAAACACTGCCCTTTAAATCCAAGCTATGGGACCTTTAAATTGTCAACACTCTTCCGATAAACGGTTCATCTCGAGTGCTCCTTCCTTCCATTAGAAATCTCTCTTCATTCCATTCCTTCGGCCTATGCAAGTATTTGAGCGATGGCCTCTTCTTGGAAGTCCTCCAATGCAACAAATCCACTGCTGTTGTCCGCGACCAGATAAGGATGGTCTTACCATCTCCTACAGTCGTTATTCTGTCCAAGTCACTGAATTTTGAAAAACGATTCAAAGATAGGAAACCGTCATTCAACATAAGAGTCTAATAGCTCCATACCGTTGGGTCAGTTCTATTTACGTTCAGTCATGATTTTCTACTGCTGTCTTGTTAAACATTAATAATACGTATAGCATTTCGTAAAACTTGACTCCTGAAAAAATGCATATAAAATCCATGATGAACAGTTATCAAAAATAATACAAGCCTGAATAAAAAAAAAATATCATATCACTGGTATCTATATAAAATAAAACCTCTTAGTTTTTCTACTTTATTTTCTTATTGTTTTTTTTAAATGATAAGTTGAACAGAAATTGAGTTTAAAGGTTAATTAATGATTTACATTATAATTAAGAGATTATGCATAGTAACATACAATCATTAAAAAGTAATGAGGTGGTGGCATGAAGAAAAATATACATTATTAAAACATAATATCAGAGAAGATGAAGGAGTTAAAAAGTTCGATTTTTTTCGAACTCATTTAAATTCACTAATAAACATGTTAAAACGTCCATTGAAAAGTAATTAGTAAGTATATCTCAAAACTTTTTTGGCTTTAAAAATCAAAGTGTAACAAAGGATATTCCGTTGTTATCGATGCTGATGTAATATAAGCTTCCATCTTCAACCATCAACATTACTGCAAGAACAAAAACAGTTTAATCTTTGACAGACAACTTTATTAAATAAAGAAATATAAACCTCTAAAAATGGACATAGGTTGTTGCTCTGAAATATATATTCTAACAAGGCCGCGGTCTGCTGAACTGACCCGGGACTAAAATTGCAGTGGCTCGTCCCTGCTTAATTTTCCTCAAGATTTTTTTTTAATATATAATATTAAATTATGGATCAAGGCAATAATAGGAAACAAAACTTACTACTGCATTATTATCAAAAAGTTAATTGTTTTACATAACATATAATACAATTGCTCAATAACTAGTATAAATAAGTTTTCATTGCCTTTTTATATTTTTTGTGTTACGGTCTCTGATATTTTTAGATTGCGATACGTCATGCATTGGCCAACATACTCCCTATTACCGTCTGATTGAAAGGAAAGAAAAAGTAAGGATACTATGGAGGACGGATGTAGCGGATTTTACGCCGTTTTCCAATTTTAGGAAACTTTTAAATCTGAAGTCTCCACTAGAGGACGTTTAAAATGCATTAAATATTTTTCCATGTAAAAGAATATATATTTCATGAAAAGAAAACCGCAAATGCAGCTAATCCTAAAGCGTTACCTTACACAAAAAGTGGACCCAGCGGGTGCTGTATTAAGAAGGCCCTATCCTACGCGGCTATGGGCCGAGCTAAAGCTGAAGTGTCCTCAAAGGACCTTAAGAAGGATGTTTTTAGGCTAGTTAACAGGGATGAGGATATTGGCCAACTATCCTTTCTGAATAGGGCCAGCTGAGTATCAACAGCTGCTACCTTTGTCAACTTGTCGCCTGCGGACCGGGGGTCCTATTTTGTGGTCCTCTGTCAGTCGAGGAGTGCTCTTAATGGACAGCAATTTTGTTGTCAGGGAAACATACTCCACGACAGCTTCCAGCTCGACAATTTTAGAATAGATACATTATTCTTCTAAGCTCTCATTAGATCATTATAATTTGAGAGAGGAGCCTTTGATGGTACTAAAGTTGGCTATACCCAGTTATAGTACCTTCAGAGGAAATATTCTAAGAACTTCAAAAAAATTTGTTTTTGATATAACTGTTGCTTTAGTCAATAGAAATTTTAAAAAAATTGTAAGGGATTTTAGTAGATTTACATTTACTGTACTATGATTTACCATCAATTCCCTCATTAGATAGACCATATGCCTCAGTTATGGCGGAGCGACAATAAAATCAATATTCCATATAATATAAATACACGCATGATTTCTAAATGTAAATGTTCACTTCCCTAATATCTACAGTTTTCTGAATTTTTATCTAATTTTCGTACGATCATAAAAGTGGCAGGTTGTCTTTTGTATTTGCATTTTGTTTTTCTTTTACATAGAAACTTATAAACAACTAATACAAGGGGAATTAATTTAAATGTTATACACTACACATATGTATGTTGTTTTTTTCTGTTGGCATGATAAACCCTGAAGATTTTTGGTCGAAGGATAGGGATAGCATATAACAGGATAGGGCCTTCAGTCCCACACCCGGTCTGTAAGTTGCTTTCTGCAGGCCCAAGTGATGGTCAATATCTATTATATTTTTCATTAGAAACTTGATTATACATTGTTTATTAGAAATTTCTTGATATAACTTTATTAATATTAATAAATAAATATTACAGACTCTACAATATAAATGAATCAGGAGTTGTCTCGTTGTTTGATTTATTTATTGCTAGAGGTCATTATGTTCATAAAGCTGAAAGTGTGGCTAGATGATAGATTAGTGAACCATTTAGTTGTAAATATAATGTTGGTACATAATATTTATGAATATATACTGATTACCTTACTCCATATTAGGTATTCATTCATCGAACAATTAAACTCTTTTTCACACCAAATAAGACGGAACATTTATAGGCTATATGTAAAATAAGTTCTAATTATCAAATCAAACTTGTAAATGTTTTAGCATTGAACTAAAATGTAACCACGGAATATTCATAATTAAATATTAATATAAAATTAAAATATTATTGATACTATAATATTTCCTGTTGAATTGATTTTTAAGATTACATATAAGAGCCATTTTTCACTAATGAAACATATATTCGGACACACATTTGCCATTTGACGATCACCTTGGTTGAAACATAGTAAATAGCTCACACAAAGATAAAGTCCAATCAATTTTCCCTGAAATTCGGAAAAAAAAGCGATGTTAGTATTTTATGTCTTTATAGTTCCTCATGAGGAATTCCTTGATTTATTTATTCTAGATCGAACAGACCGATTTCCGACATGCAATTAACGAAATCATAATTATTGCGGCCCCTATCTCGGCTTTAGTCTATTTTGAAAACTTTGAATAAGTGTGAGAAGAGATTTAGAGTTCCTAGATAGGGTTGCTAAATCAGACAGACAGAACTGCAGAAGCGGAGTTGGTGAATGGGCAGGACGGGTCGAGAGTCACATTCCGGATCCGATACACCCTGACCAGGATGTGCGCGTGGTCGGGGCTGCGATGCGCTATGTTGTTCACTGTCACATCCATCAGTCGGTCTATATCGCGCAACTGCGCCTCTCCTCTATACCGTCATTACCGAGCGAATTCTAGTATTAGTCAGGGCTATTAGAGCATTTATATGGATATTCATTTGCCGGACCGTTCTTCGGTATTATTATTAGCACCTGTTAATTCATTCTGACCAGTCATAGTTCATATTGGTCATAAATTCATAAATATTATTTGAAACTCTGTTTTGTAACGAGTATGACTATCTAAAATATAATTCAAATAAGAATTTTTGAAATTTACTTTAATAGTTATACAAAACACGGATTTCAATATTTTATCTCCAAAATATTATTGGTAATTGTTTCAGTCAATCTCTTCGTTCAGTAACTATTTATTTTATCTTCATAAATTATTAAAGCATTAATGTACCTCATTTCTGTTCCTGCAAAGGTGTCATCTAAATTCACCGGGTAAAGTTTAAACAACGAAAGACCGACTGAAATGGAAGTACTTGAAGGGACCATCACTGACTGTAAGCTTTATTCATTCTTCATGAAACATAAAAATTACAAATATGAGTTTTAAGAAAAACTTTAACTCAGTTAATCGAGTTAAAAAATAAACGCGAAGTTTATTAAATGACTACTTCATTTATAAATACAATATGTGTATTTATAAATGAAGTAGTAAATACAATATGTGTATTTATAAATGAAGTAGTAAATACAATATGTGTATTTATATATGAAGTAGTCATTCAGTACTGTATATCCCTTACCCGACTCTAGGGAGTGATAGATTTTCACAAATGGCTTATCTAATCGAATTATATCTGTTACTGTTGCCGTTGAGTCAGCCCTGTGGGTTCGGGGCCCTCCAGGGTTAATCCAGCCTCATAAAGTGGGTACTCTCATTGCGTAAAAATCTCACAGTCCAGCGTGATTCTGATCAAAGCCACCCCCATACACACCCGTTGGTCTTGTAGCTCGACTTCCTTACAAAGTACAGATTTAATTTTAATTAATGTGCTCCGCACTATTCAGCGTCCTCTTTAAGATAGTGTACGTACCGCATTCAATTTCCAATAAAATTGTACAATGAAGTTAGGGTTGAAATTTGAAAAGTCTCTATACTAAAAATGCTGCACAATCAAAAATAGACACAAACTAAAACCATCAAAAATCTATAGCCTGTAATTGGCTTAGTAGTCGAAAAGTTATGTGGCTAAAAAACAATAAAAGTTGCGTCAACTCAGTTAGCGAAAATAGAATGAAAGCTTTAAAAATTGTTGAGGTAAAGGACACTCTGTATATTATTGTCTATATTAGATTATTTGTTGTCGTGTTGTTGTTTTTAATGAAAATTTATTTATTTTAAAATCAACAACGCAACAATAAATAATCTAATATATAGAGGTTCTGAACTCAATAAAAGTTAGACTTGTTTACGCATTCAGAGAGTATTCTTTCAATAGCCTTTTCCCTTTGTATTAGTTTTTCTTCGCCAAAACGTAACTGGTACCGAAACCCGGGACCTTTAGAAACCAAAAAAAAGTTTTTTCTTCACTCTGAATTATGGCCGATAACGGAATAATGAGTGCGGTGGTTCTTAACAACGAGGATCAGAACTTCACCAACCCACTTGCAGCCAACCAACCTCTAGCAGCAGACAACCAACCTGTATCTGCAGGGAACCCACCTCCAGCAGAGCTTCAACTACTATTGGAAGTATCTTTAGCGCAAGCTCATGTCACGATGCTAGAAAGGATCAAAGTCCGCATGGCAACCGCGCAGATTCCGACCATGAAAGGTTCACCGGGGAGATAGGGGAGTTAGGCCATTTCCTAAAATTGGGTGATCGACTGATTGGTCGAACAGATGCAAAGACAGCCGAAAGCCTACTCCACAGTGAGGATGCTAAGGCTTCAAGGGCAGGAGTCGTTTGTTGGGTGAAAAGAAGTATCCTGTATCAAATTCAAGCGGATGTGGAAACACCCTGGAACCTGATCAAGGCGAGATTGAAGAAGGCATTTGAAGGAGGACGGTGGGCCCCAAAAGAGAACATATTTATGATGATAAGGGAGACAAAGAAACCGAGAAAGTTTGATGAGTAGTATGCCGCGGAACTACACGCTGCAACAGAATCGCCGATAAACTCAGCGAAATGAAGGAGACAATTAAGGTACAGGATTGGATGCAATTCCTATCCAATGTACTAAAGATTCAGTTGGTGAAAGAGCTGGGGAAGAAGGAGGAAATGCCGCGAGAATGCTCCTTCGTAGAGTGTGCTCAGGAACTTGGAAATAGATGTTAAAGAACCAGGATGGAGGAGGATTACGTATGATCGGCCAAGGACTACTCCGCTCCCCTTGAGAAGAGAGAGTACAAGTATAGCGGTCGGGAGAAGACGCTGAACAGAAGTTTAGAAGAAGCAAAACCAAGAACCAGCAGCAGCCGAAAAGACCGCAAGTGTCATGATTGCGGCAAAAGTT
Organism: Halyomorpha halys; assembly: GCF_000696795.3. Classification (NCBI taxonomy): domain Eukaryota; kingdom Metazoa; phylum Arthropoda; class Insecta; order Hemiptera; family Pentatomidae; genus Halyomorpha; species Halyomorpha halys. The sequence goes on from NW_027105487.1 coordinate 500,338, forward strand.
GGCACCTGGTGCCCCAGTGTCCCCGAACTCGGTGTTTCGAGTGTGGAAACGAAGGACACATCACTTTTTTCCGATCCCTCTAGAACAGAAAAAAAACAATTAATTAGTGAATACTTTATTATGTGAAAAAGGAATAAATCGTATTGGGTATTACCTTTTACTACCTTTGGTATTTTAAGGTTACTTGTAGTGTTTATTTGTGAAATGGCCATTCTAAATAGTCCTATTTTTAAAATCCGGAGGGGAGGGGCCTCATATTGATTCGCATAGAAGATATAGAAAATAAAAACATTAATTATTAAAGACAATAGATAATGGTAAAATAATAAGTAAACAGTCAGAAGTCGAAAAGAAGTGTGGTGGAGGGGGAGGAGGTGCATTAGAAGATGGAGTTATAAGGTGATGTTGATAGGGTTTTTGGAACCTTTCCTCCTCTGCCACCTCGCAGGAAGGGGGACGGGGTGATAGATTGTAATACTGGATTGAAGGAAGCAGGGAGACTGTCAATTAATTTGATGTGTCTCCGTGTGATGTGTTGTTGTACAGTTTCTAGCTGTCGATGAAAAGTATCCGATACCAAGGTTTGAGAATATTCTCAATAGTCCCAGAGGACTAACACAAAACGGCTCTTACTTTTGAAAGAGGGCACTATGAATTTACGAGGATGCCGTTCGGTCCGAGAACGCTCTCATTACATTTCAAAGGTTAATGGACGAATTTTTGAGAGATATAGATGAATCAGTGTGCCAAATTTACATCGATGGTAGATATCCTGAGAGACCCGAAACATCAAAAGTCGGTAAACTTGGCGTATCACCAAGGAAAAACTAAACATCGTGGGCTGAACGAGACTCTACAAGCATTACGGCGAAAATATTTCTGGTGGAGCATGAAACGCACAAACCAGAAAATTTTTATAAAATGTGAGGCGTGCCTCAGGACGAAATATGATCGACAATTCTTTGCCGCTCAAGTAGAGACTCCTACCGCGAACGCGCCGCTCTGCAACATACAGGTGGATTCTTTCACCTGGAAAGGCTATAACTACGTCACCGTCATCGATGTATTCAGTAAGGTGGCCATGGCACACCTAGTACAGGACAGATCAGCCGAGGTGGTTTTAAGTGTCCTTCGGACATGGTTCTAATTCTATGGCGTGCCCGACAGTGGGGGAATTCGACAACGCAAGTATCAGAGAGGAAATGATAATATTAGAACTGGTGGGCACCTCAACACCCATCTACAACCAAAGAGCCGTGGATGGATAGAGCGACTTCATAGCACCCTAAGTGCCTACAAGTATATCAGCTTGCTGGAACTAAGGGGACTGGGACCTGATGACGCGATGAAACAGACAGTTGCTGCATATAATCACTCCATACACACATGGTTTGCCCCTTTCGAAATTCTTTTATAGAGTGTCCTCCTATTGCCACAAATACACAAAATGTAGTTATTTTATTTATTTATTTTTTTGGTTGTTTCTAGTTTGTTTGATAATTTTGTGTATATAAATTTCAATATGTTACGTGCACTATTAGCTTATTTTTTACTGACTATAGCTTATTAATAGTTTTCAATTTTTTTTATATGCTATAACAATGTAAGTTTGAGAGGACTGCATGCCTATTGTTTACTGGCTATGTTATTATATTGTTAGTAACAGTTAAGAGGATTGTTCGTAAACTGGTGGAGGGAGGGGAGTAACGATCTGAGGATGATAACAGCTGAGAAGCCGTATCAGCTGATCGGGTCGAACAGCTGATTGATATGTATATATAGAGGTTCTGAACTCAATAAAAGTTAGTAAAAGGTAAGAACCAACTCAAATTACTTTTCTTTTTCAGAGTAATGCAATTAATTCACTTTTTCTTTCTGTTTTAGAGGGGTCGGGAAAAAAAAAATAAATAAAAGTCTTGTTTACGCATTCAGAAAGTATTCTTCCTACAACCTTTTCCCTTTTTATTAGTTTTTCATTGACAACACGTAACTTATATGTTAAGTATCGGCGAAGGCAAAATGTCAAAAAAGAGAAGAAGGAATAAGATCTAACACGTTTGAACTGCTGTAACATACTGGCTTTATTGGGTTCGGTACATCTCTTGATATACATGCGATCAGCTGATTTCAGTTAGCTGACATCGAAGTAACAGCTGACTAAGGCGCACACACACATAAGGATCATTTTCAAGTGTTTAAATATATTTGTGAAATGATTTTAAGATGGAATTGTTAAATTATTATTATTACTATTATACGCAGAGGCATAATTCTTAATTACTGTTTTTCAATGTTACTCACAAACCATTCCCATCCCATCCGTTAAATGAATCTATTTCGGAAGGTGACAAGAAATAAAAAAAGGTCGTGAGAAGGCTCTGACACCCTCGTAGTTGGTAATTGTTTCTATCCTCGATTCTATCTCAGCTTTCTTCATCCTGGGCTCATCTCTCGTCGGTATTCCCATCTCTCTCATTTTCCATCCCCTCGGACACACTCTTTTTATCTCCCTTTATGTAATTCTTTGGTGGAAATAATGAAAGTTTTTTCATATTTACAATTAACTAAAAAACAAAATTGAAAAAGTTTCCGTCAGACAATACATTAATGTCGCGAATGCTAGAGGTACACCAAGCGAATGCCACTTTCTCAAAGTATTACAAAATAAAATAAAATCAATATGAAATATATAATGCGATCCACAATTTACTTTGTACTTTTTTTCCTTATTTTTCCTACATACACAACCGCTCTAAGATGGGCGACATTCATGATTTTTTAATTCTAGAAGTGTGCTGCAAATTTTTGTAACCCAACATGGATTCTGCTGTTGAAATCTTCAACTAAGAAGCCAGTCATTTTTATGCCAAAAGTTGTTTACACGGGGACAAAAAAAAGTAAAAATAAAAGAAAAAGAATATAATTAAACAAAATCATGCGGATTCTACCAGATAAATCTAATATACAATTTGTTCTATAGGGGTTTTTACCGTAAACTAAAATGTATTAAAATTGATTTACGTTCTTCTACATTTTAATTCTTTTTATCACTCACGCTATTCAATAAGCACATCATTTTACCGAGTTGAAATGAATCCATGAAACACTCAAAGTTTATGTCGAACCAAGTCTGCTAATGATATCAAATGATAAGATTGTTATATGATACAGAAAAAATTATTATTATATGTTTCCTGATACAACAAAAAGGTAATTATAGTAACTGGATAGAACAATGACATTTCAATTAGTATAAAATGTTTGAACTTCACGGAAACCTGGATTGAGTAGGTTTCCAGGATTATCATAATAATTTTCTATTTGTTAGTTACTCGAAAATGTTTGGTATGATTTTTAGGGTTTTTTTCTTCAACTACAAGTTTCAGATTTCGTTATCATTTTAGGTGTTTCGACTGACTTGGACAAAGAAAATCCTTTCCGTCGACACTTAAGCATTATCCTTTACAGTCTATAAAGCAAGTATCAAACCTTACCCGGAAGGATCATTGATACCACATGTATTTATTCTGTATTTTAAAACAATATCATATAGAAGCTCTAGAAGAAAAGTAATAGTTTAGCGCAAACAAAAATGCAAAATCTGTCTGTGATATTCTGAAACTAGACAAAAAAAACCTAACTGACTAGTCGCTCTCGTGTTTTTCGCTAGAGTTAATTTAATGATCTCTTAATAATGTAATTTAAGTTTACTATAATATTTTTAGGATATAATTAGTTAATTACAGAGGCAAAGCTTTACGTTTCTCAAACATCCGGCATAAAAAATCCCAGACAGCACATCTCACGTAAAAAATAAAAATTCTGTACAACACAATCATTTTCTGACCAATTTTCCAACTTATATCTGAATTGTTGTAACTTTCGCTAGTAGTGGTAGTTGTTTATTTGTAGTAATGACTTGTGGTTTTGATTTTAGATTTTGCAGTTACACCTCAAAAAACGTCGCTAATATTTTTCCGAATTTCCGGATCATAGTATTATATGTTGAGAAGAGGATTCCATAATCTCCCTGAGAAATCCTTGATTGAGATTACTCATTTTTTATCCCCCTTACAATTTGTTAAAGTAAAAACGATTCAATGTAAATATTGGAAGAATCTTTTTTTATTTTTTTCTCCGATCCAAGGAGGGCATGTAAAAAAAGAAGAAACAGAGGTCGCAGACAAGATGTAAGGGAGATATTGTTACTATTGTTGAGGAACAATGAGATGCTGACAGCTGCCCTAGAATGGAGGTGAATGGAGACTCGCATATTTAGTTCCATTCTGATCCTCATGAAGGGAAACTGCCCTCGAGTCTTCTCTTTTCCCCTGCCTGTCCGCATTAGTTTATCGCCCTGTCCGAGGGTTGCGCCACTTCTACCTCTCCTCTTTAATACTCCAATCCGTTCCGCCTTGGTCAGTCCCTCAAATCTATTAAGACCTCCATTCATTTCAACAGCTGTAAACCTGGCGAATTAGTTACACAAAGCACCCAAATCCATATATCCTCTCTTAGCTGTCCGGCACAGTTTTGAAGTCAACCGATTTTATTTTTAGAGCAAAAGCTGTTTATTTATTTTAGCAAAAACCAAGTACCTTTGGTCATTAGTAAAGTACCGATTAGTAGAAGATCTTTTTTTACATTCATTGCCATATCATAACCATATTCTTTAATTTTTACTATCTGCCGTATCGCTTAGAACCTATCGCCTCCTACTAGTTATTCGCGCTAGGATCTAGCCCGATTTTTTGATAAATAAACATGTAAATATTGGTATCAATGATTGATTCATGACCTTTCGGTATGATTCACCATATAACTAGTGTAATATATACTCCTTCACGTTTATTCAATAATGGCTACTCGCGATTACTAAATATTTTGTGGATGTATAATACAAAAATACATTCAATGGAACCTTACATATATTTCATCATAGCAGGATATAGCAACTCTATGCGAACAAATAAAACTTTGGGACATCGCTCTAGGACCATCTTAATTCTTGACAGTTGCTTACTTGCAATTCAAATTGTAGATAGGCACCAACAGCAGCCACAATATCAGTTCCAAAAAAGGTTATTACCACTGTTAGAAGCTCTGTAATTAAGTGTTCAAAAATTGTCATATTTCGTGGTTTTTAACTTTTTGTAAAATGTGGACCGACTATAATATTCAGTACTATTATTACTATGTACTAGTACTATTATTTGTTTCCCTACAAAACAATTTTTTCATTTAACGCAAAAAGAATTATTTTCAGCTGATCATGTTTTTTTTTACCCTATTGAACAAATAACAATGTTTTCTACTATTTCTCTCCTTATTATCAAGTTGGAAAAGTTCATCAGAATTTATTTTTGAAAACCTGGACTACTAATAAAGCGATTTTTATGGCTACTAATATTCCATTGATAATTCCACTAATGTGTTCTCAAAGCAATTTCAAGTACGCGGTGGAAACTCTGGTAGCCGCCGGGGGTTGGCAAAAAGGACCATGAGGCCCACTTGCCGGACATATTTCCCCACCAAATACCAAAACCAATATATATACACCACAATATCAATAATGCATTATATATACACATAATAAGTATATTTGTAAGTATTTTGATAGTCGGGGGAGTGCGGTCAGGAAATATACACAAATAAGGGTTTCTTATTTATTTGTGCCAACTTTTCGACCTAAATTTTAGGCCATCGTCAGTGCTGTAAAATAAAACGAGCTAATAACCTTAATTCAGAGAAACATAGAACCAATAATAATAATAATACACTTAAATAAGTATTTTGAGCATTGAAACAGTATGTATGTTACCTTCAGGCACTATATTAATACCCAGATTCCAAGACATCCTAACTAAAATTTTTTAGTATAATTTTGAGTGAATCTTTAATTTGATGCGTTTAAGAGTACTTTATGTCAATTATTATAAGAACAAAACTGGACTCTGAAAAACCATTAGTCAAGGTACATTTTTCATTTATGAGCTACCAACAAATAATACTTCATGATTACTAAAAACTCAAAACTTTACAAACTCCATCCATTTAATGTAGGAAGGGAGTAGATAAGAAAGAAACTATTTGATATTATTATTTTTGGTGTTATTATCTCTTTAAGCATCGACTTAAAATTTCAGTGAAGTCTAGATATTTGACCGTAGATTAATGATATTATCGAAACGTCGGCATAAAATAAATAAATATGGTTTTGTTTATTTATGTTGTTCTTTGCTGACCGCATCCTCCCTCCCCCCCCCGACAAACTTCTCCAATCATGAAAAATTTCAAAGTATTATAATCAGCGAAATTTGAAATAATTTTAAAGAAATCCTTAAATAACGTATGTTTATACATATTATATTATATAGTAGTCCATTAATTAATTCAGAGTTTTTATGAAACTAGATTGCTAAGAAAATTGAGAGGAGTTTAACCTTTATTTTTTATATATATAAAAAAAGGGAAAGGTGGAATAAAAAAGGGTTGAAATCACTGATCGGATCAGTTGTAATTTTTTTTTTTTTTTTTTTTTTTTTTTTTAACAAACCATAAATTAAAATAAATATTAAATAGATTTTAAAACAATAAAGGTATAGATGTACCTCTCCCTAATAACCCAGTAAGGTATCAGCGAGAGTGGGAAGATGAGCGCGGCGTGGGTGGCTGCCAATAGGATGTTAGGTGTCGGTAATAGCTGCCTAGTGGCTCCCTATAATAGAGGTCCTCCGCCACTCTAATGTTAATGTACATATTAGTAGCGTAAGGAGGAGACCTTTTCACTTGGGGTCGTTAAACCTCTAGCTCTTCCTCCAGAGAATATAGTTTTTAATAACTGCTACAACTGTAACGGTTATCTTATCTTTACATCACCATGTACTCTTTCTTGGGTATCGCTTTCAGGCGCTAGAGCATGAAACAATGATGTAGACGCATTAAAATTTATATATAAAAAATACTTTTATGTTAAATCCGATATTATACTGTGTTCGTACAATCCAATTCATAATCGGTGTAAATTTATGTATGTAGTGTAAATCTTTTGCTGAAAAGAATATAGATGTAGCACGGTATAGAATTATGGAGTCCTGTCAAAACCTCCGGTTTCTAAAGATTCAGATATCCCAACACAGATATTTCTACTCGTTCGAGCTCAGAAACGCGAGATTACTCGCCTTGGTTCAGAACGCTAAGCGAGACGGTGCTGATATCGTTCTGAAAAGAATATGGATGAATTTAACGATGAAAGTACCTAATTTAATGTTGTATTTTCAAGAGATATATTGAGCATTTAGGGAGAAAATTTACTTTTCTTCTCATTTATAAACGTAATCATAAATTATCGATGAACAATAACAAAGGGATTTGTTATCTGGAACTACATTAAATTCACACTAAATGGTTCAATAATGTTTTTGTAAATATTTTGGTATTTAAAAAATATCTCTTTGTAAATATCAAAAAATTATGATGAAAACTCAGGTTATAGCCTCTTAACCACAAACAAATAATACACGCCCACGTAAACAGGTTCATTTTTGGTAGAGATTCATTTAAATCGTGAGATTTGTGGTTCTATCTAGACTAGAGGTAGCGGGAGCATAACCCCCACTCCTCTTGCCGTCCTCTTAGAGCTCCAACATTTATCTTCTTGATCTATGTTTTTACACGCATTTTTGATACTATTTATTTTTTTCAATAATACCATAATGAAACAGTGGTTTACGAATTCCAAAATAATTTTAAGGAACACATTTTTTTAAAAATTTACAATAAGACTAGAATATTTCTTTAGGTAAATTCTGATATCATAGTCAAACCCTTTCATGTTAAGATCAGCATAATTTACAATTGTAATTACTGTATTATTTTTCTCATACTAAGAAAAAGCCCACTGCGTGAGGTGACATTAAGGCCTAAGATATTTTTTATTTCGATGAAAATTTGAGTCGGGTTTTCAAGGATACTAAAAGCTGACTTCTTTTTTTCTTTTAACAAAATTTTCATTGAACCTTATATTTTGGTTTTCGTCAAACAACATTTGACATATAAAAATTTGAAATGTTCTTTTTCTAACGATAAGCTCAGCAGTTGGAGAGAAAAACCTATCTTTCAGTTGCAATTTTACATCTCAAGTAATTAACTCTGAACCTAATATATTAAATTAAAATTTATTAATAAAGTTTAAATTAATTAATTTAAGAGTTAATTACATCTCTAAAAAATTCTTGAAGCTAGAAAAAATATACATGAATCCTTCAAAATGATTGGTTAAAACAAGATGTCTCTAGAAGGATGTATTGATATTTTAAAAATCATATTGTTGACTATTTTGAACTTAATAGGAATCCAGAAGTATTTGATCAGTAATGGGACTAAGAAATATCTTTTTTTTTTTATAATTTATTTATTGTTATTTACAACTGTATAAAATATATACAACAAGTAAATTTGCTGTAGGTGACATATTGACATGATATAAACATGTGGAGAATCTACCCATTGATAAAACTCCAATAACATTTCTAGAGGAGAAGATCTCGAGGCCATCTTCTTTTCAGACGCCTAGGAGGATTATTAGATAATGAAGGAGAAGCCAAGTTAGAAACAAGTGGATTTGGGTGGTTGGGAAGTTTATCATGGAAGGAATGGTATCTGGTTCTAGACAAATCGGCAACATATGGAACATTGAGGTCCTGATGGATGACTTGATTTGTGACAAAGTAAGGAGCATTAAGGATTTTGGACGATAAGGATTGGATTCGGAAGGAATTTGATGATTTAGTACTGCCCTATAGCTCAACTCCGTATGTCCAAGAAATATCTTCAATTTTTGAAAGTTATAAATTATAGCCAACTCAAATGATGCCATATTGTCAGAGGTTAAGGAAAGCTCATGTGCAAAAACCCGATTATAGCCACAAAGGGTGTTCTATAAGTGATCACCAATATTTATAGAAGAGAAGAAGATCTCAAAAGCAACAAAGAACTTCATGACGACATCGGCCAGTTTCTTTACTAAAATTTACCATTTAATTATTTTTATTTTATATTTTTTGTCAAAAAAGGAATACTAAACAATATTTATGTGACAAAATCTTCATAATTATAGAAGAAAATATGCCTTATGTGATATATTTGTCATAAGATTCTTGTGTTATTTCATATATATTAAAAAATGAAATAGACCGAACATTGATGAACTATTTGAGTAAAGGTTTTCGGGGAAAGAAAATTTAAATTATATGAATTTTTGATAACCGGTTGTAGACCAATAATAGGAGAAAGTTACTTGGAGTCCGTAGAATTCTTGGTTGGTAAAATTTAATTGTGTAAGTGGTTGCTGATGTAACTTCGGTCTCTCAACGTAGGCTAGAGAATGGTGGGAAGTTCCTATTCCTGTTAAACAAAGTGAAATTTTATTTTACAATCTTTACTAGCGATAAATGCTCTATCTTGTTATATTTTTATATATTATTCTATAATTGTTTTGATGATATACAGGAATTTCTACGAGCTAGCAATTTACTTGAGTTTAGCCATTGTCTCTGTAGAGGACAAGGGGTGCTCAATTATTTTAAAACGTTTGCTACAATCTAGATTTCCCCATCTCAAAGGGTACCACAGTCAAGATTTCCCCATCTCAAAGCATACCACAGCCAAGATTTCCCCATCTCAAAGGATACCACAGCCAAGATTTGGCTCATCTCAAAGGATACCACAGCCAAGATTTGGCTCATCTCAAAGGATACCACAGCCAAGATTTGGCTCATCTCAAAGGATACCACAGCCCCATCTCAAAGGATACCACAGCCAAGATTTGGCTCATCTCAAAGGATACCACAGCCAAGATTTCACCATCTCAAAGCATACCACAGCCAAGATTTCCCCCATCTCAAAGGATACCACAGCCAAGATTTCCCCATCTCAAAGCATACCACAGCCAAGATTTGGCCCATGTTGAGGCGTGCAACTCCTCCTCATCTAATCTTGTACTCTGCCAACTTCACTATAATTATTTATGTTTTATATAAAAATTCGTTTTTAAAAGTAGTTATTTTCACTTTATCAATTTTAAGAGTATCAGCAATTAAAACAGTTACTAGATATTATTATTTCAATAAAAATGATTTGAGTAACTATATACAACCTACCAGATAATTATTAATTTCCACTAACTAGATGTTATTTTCACAAGTCTACTAAGTGAAAGGAACAATCCTTAATATATATAAATGAAATTTAGGATGCAAGAAATTAGACATAAGGATTAGCTAAATGAATATACACAAATATTAGATTGATGCAAAAACATAATATCTCGAGGATGGTGAAATGTTCCGAAAAGTAATTGAAGTAATGTAATAGAATAATAGATTAAAGGATTGCTCTATGATGGAAGAAATATTTTTTAATAATTTGAACATTATTATTCTAATTAAATGAAATTACATATTTAAAAAAAAATTAAATCTGTACCGCTACAACCCAGGAAGGTTCAGGGATTCAGTACTTTGTAAGGGAGTACTGTTACTAGATCAACGGTTGTGCAAGGAGGTGATTTGGTCAGAACCATGCTCAGCCACTAGATTGCTACTCATTAAGGGTACCCACTTCATGAGGCCAAGTGGCCCCGGGGGTTTCCTAACCCACAGGGCTAACTCACGGCTACAATGAAATAGAAAATAATTATCTGCCACAGCCGGATTCGAGCCTGGATCCTTGTAGTTATTAGCACAGTTCCTTGACAATAAGCTACCCTGATTTAAAATGATATATTAGCAAGATTTTTTATCAGACTCATATTAAACAAAGACTGCTTTTAAACATAAGTTGAACAAACCAACTAGAATAGTTTTGCAAGTTCTCTAAGCTCGGTAAAATTTTCTCACCTCGCTTTAGTACCTCCGCCAGTCGCTGGCGCCATTCCACTCGTTTTAAAATTTCAGTAATTGAGAGAGTATTCTTTTTACCATAATCAAACAATACTACATTATCAATTCTTTAGAAAAAGAAATAAATTTGTTTTAATGAAATGACAAAATTAAGCAAACAAATGTTAAAACCTACTGGCTGACCGCATGCCACAGCCGGATCACCTACGTGTTACATTGCACGCACACCTCAGGATAGGCACCCCTGCTGTAGATGGTCCAATTTTTATTTTTCTGAGATATTTGACAAGGTTGTCTTAGCTGTATTCTCTTACCGAGCGAATAATTAAATTAAGTATCCTTTCGGTGTATAAAACCAAAATTTAGGTTATGAAAAATTGAGCTCTAGGGCTCCACCAAACCATCGAATTCTTTCCGCATCCAATGGTTACAATCCAAAACCCTTCGTAAAATCCTTGATGCTCCTTATTACGTCACAAATAAACTCATTCACAAAGACCTTAACATCCCATTCGTTGCAGATTTGACCCAAAACAGATATGCGTCTTTTCATTTCTAACTCCTTAACCATCCTAACCCATTAATTCTTAATCTTTCATCCTTAACAATCCCTGATAATCCTCCGAGGCGTCTGAAAAGAAGATGGCTACGGGACCTTCTAATTTTAATTAATGTTTGAAGTACCACCAATGAGTGGTTCCTTCCCAAGATTTTCAAGTGTATATGAAACATACTACATATTTACCTATTGTATAATTTTGTACAGTTGTAAATTACATTAAATAAATAATTAAAAAAAAAAAAAAAAAGGTTATGAAAAATATAAATGAGCTCCAAACCATAATCTGAATACCAGCATGGTGTCAAATCAAAACAAAATGCAATAGGTGTAGTACCTCTTAGGCAGCATTTCCCAAACAAACAAATTTGTGGCGCAATTTTCCTCAGACGGTTAAATATGTTGTGAAAAGAAAATAACAGTGCAAAGTAAATGCTGGAATGCATTGTGTATTTGCTTATTTAATTGCAATTATGTTTACTTTCTTTCTTTTTTTTTTTTTTATACTTTGAGTAAGTGGAATTCGTTTCACGGCACCCTTGTTATACGCCACGGTACCCAGTTGTTCATGGAGATGGATGTATGTATTTTAAGCACAGGCAGTTATCCTTCGTATTGTTAAATTAATCTTTTATTATTGATTATTTTCTATATAAATACCGTAAATAAAATACTTTATTGTTATTTAAAAATCAAATCTTTATTACAAATATTAATTTTCAGTTCTAGATTTTAATAGGGTAATAACACTTAACATCATTGATCAAGCTGAATGGTGTGCCTGAATTCCTCAAACTACAGTCTAAACTCTCCACTAATGCTTGATTGTTTTCTAATACCATTCCTATCCAGATAAACATAACTTCCTCAGAAATGTTTCGGGATTCCCTAAGTTCCATGGAGGCTTTCATTGAGAATTCCGTGAGAAATCTCCGAGATAAAATCGTTCTTTTATCGTGTTATTCAGATGATTTTGGAAAATTATCGCCTATAATATCCATGAATTAAAATATTTAAAAAAATGAGAATATAACATTTTTCTTACAATTTAGATAGGGATCTGGAGTCCCCCCTGGCAAATGTCTAAATGGCGACTTCCCACGGGTCAAAGGGTTGACTCTTGGCAAAAAGTCAGTGGGTCTAATCAGGTGCCCAACATCTTCCTTGCTCGGAGTTAACCTGACTCTGAAAAACTGCATTCCACTTTAAATTACTCGAGAATTCCCCTTCTTTCTCTATAAGAAGCTTTTGGTTTCGTTAATTCGAACCCGATCAGCATTAAGTATTGCGAGAGTGTCAGACTGGTAGCATTTCTTTTTTTTTTTTTTTTTATGTGATGGTTGGAGTGTTACGAATGGACATAATGCCACGGAATTTTCCCACTAAATTCTTTAAAAAATATTATAAGTTACCTACAAAAATCTAAATGGCTAACTCATTTATCTAGTGAACGCTCATTTATGTATATATATGATGGATGTATCTTATATTCAAATTAGTTAATTAAAGTATTTCATATTTTTATTATTTATAAAAAAAACATAATTAAGATTATTTTGTAATCTTATCATACATTTTGTGGGTCTACATTATTTATTATATGGTCAATTCTAAAAAATACCAGCTCAAAGTATAAATATTTTCAATCATCTGAAATTTCGTTAATGTTATGTATAGTATAACTACATCTTTATATCTAGTCAAGAATATATTTTTTAAGGCAGTTAAGACATTGATCTCTCCCTCTCCTGATATTTAAGCTCATTTATAAAAAAATAATAATAATAATAAATGAACGTGTATAATTAATCATTTCCTTTTTTCTTTCTCTGGATTTATATATTTTTCATTTTTTTACTTAATCATATATTTTATTAACTTAGTAAGGTTAGAGAATTCGACTATTTATCAAGAATGTTACGAATTTACATTAACGATCATTTTTTAACTATTTGTTCAGGATCTCAGCTTGAACGTTTGTGAGTGGTTTATAAGAAGTTATTTGAAAAAAAAAATAATGCATAACCTTGGACAACTACTTTTTTCCCCGAAAATTCCTTTCATAATAGACAAATTTTAGCGAAACCTGAGGTCTTTAGAGAGTGAGAGGGTTAGTTAAAAGTCCTTAAAATGCTGAAGAACAATTTTAGGACGCAGATGCAGGCAATTAGTGTATAATCAATTATTTGAAGATATGGAGTATGTAGTAATTAATACATGATATATTATTGGGCGTAGTAACGCCAACTAAAACAGTTGGTTTTATCATGTATATAAGCAGAATAAATATTGATGGTTTTTGGTTGATTTCTCATCAAAATATTATCTTAGATTATTTACGAAAATTTCTTTTGTATGAATGGTTGTTCGTTTATTTTTATTCTGACCTCCCAGCTCAGCTCATTTGTCTCCCAAGCTTGTAAGGTACCATTAACCTTTTTATAAATTTAATACGTGTAGTATTTTAAAAATAAGGAACCAATTTCCTTCACATTTATAAAATCTGAAAAAAATCAGTTAGATTTTGAGTTGTCAGCGTACATGAAAGATTTTTATGATCATAAAAAATTAGGATTAAATGATTATTTAAAATAGAAATCAGCAGAGCTCTATAACCGAAGTCATATTTTTTCCACCTGAAAAATGTCTTTAACACCAACTCAATTCAAACAAAAATTTTTAACTTTTTGACTTGGAGGAGCTGAGGAGATGGGCAAAAGAAATCTTCGTAAAAAACGAATTTTCGAGTGAAATTCATCCCCACACTGTTCCGATGTACCTCAAAACAGAGCGAAAACAATTGTCTTCAGAGAAAACACGCCAAACCCTTTCTAAGCTTCAAAATCATCATTAATTAATATTTTTATAATAAATTAAATACTGAAAAACTAAAAAACATTAAATATTTAAAATTAAATAATGTAACATTAAATAGAGAATAATGAAAGCTCATACGTAACCTTAGCCAACATTTATAATTTTGAAATAAACATTTTATTTATCTGAAAGACGTGAATAAAAAAAATTAATCACTAATCTTATCATTTTTCATGAGCTTTCAGTTTTTTTTTTTGTAACATTTGAAATTTGTCACATTCGACAAACGGAAATTAATAGCATAGCTTAAAAATGTTACTGGATTTTTTTTTTTAAAGAATGTAACTTCGCCTTGACAGTCTTGTCCGGAACCGTTCGGCAAAAATGCGTTGACTTTTTTTGGATGCAGAAGGAATGCAATTCTAAACGAAATGTCATGGGAAAGGACATTTGACGAATGCCTCTGAGCCTTATGTATGATATGATATACATTAGATCACCTCTGCAACAAGAATAATGTCATCAAGGTATTGGCAATAAAAGCATTAAATCAAACAGTCTTTTAAATTGTTAAAACAAATAGACTACAAAATCATTAATTTGGAAAATGATCCAATGAGAATAAATATCCATAAAATAGAATGAGTTTAAAAAAATGTTTATTTTCTTCAATAACTAAGGGGGAGGGGGGATGTATGTTATAATAGGGACCTCTGCTTTAAGTATCGGCCATTGGATTATTTACTCTACACTGAGTTCAATCAATCGTTAGAGGCGTTTTTGGGAAACATCAAAAAATGTAAAAAAAAAATTAAACTCAAGTGGTACTTTCGCCTGGTCAATTTTATCAAAAAATCTGTTGTTATTTCGGTTTTGTACAACTTTTCGTATTTAAGGTATATAAACACATGGACCATTTTGCGAGATTTGGTAACTTGGACTCCGGCTGGATCTTAAAACATGTATTTCCGAAGAATACTAAATTCGAAATTTTGCATGATCGCATCACTGCCTTACAATATATCCTATATATAGGTAAGTGAAAGTAAAAGAGCCATTTTCTCGGTAAATTAATATTTGAGCTCAATGTTTTCTTTTAAAGCTTGCTTCCAGCGCCAGTAGTAATTGAAACTGCACTCTGCAGAGTACCCCATGATGACACCATTCCATATCTCCAATCCCAACCTTAAACAGCAAATTGATAATATGACTACATTTTGGTGTTTAAAAATAATCCAAGGGAGAGAGAAAAATGCTTTATTCATTCATGCTGCCCAAATACATCGGGTTGCCACATTACACTGCATACTAATCAATCCGTGATCGGACATATATAAGTTACATATTTTAACATGATATAATTAAGTAGAAAGTAAACTTTTTTTTTCTTTTAATAATTAAACGCAGTTACATTAAATAATGTTACTGTTGTCCTATTCCTCCTACCTGTACACGACGATATAATAATATGTTTAACACCTTCATGATGTTACCAACTCAATGCAGCAGCACTACGTAGTGCTCGTTATTACCTGAGATTTGAAAAAATATGCACGGTATTACTCCACACTCTCCTAATAAACTTTTACAGTTGTATTTCTTGTAAATGATCATCATTAACGTTAAATGAAGTAATGCGTAGATTATATACTTAGGTTGATGTTGTGGGAAAAACCCTAATAACCTAATTATATAGCAGACCTGCTAAACCACAACATTACCGGCACTTTCATGAGGTGACCGCAGTTCACTAAAGAGGTTGATAGGTACCTGAAAAAGTAATTTAAGAACAAGAAAACAGAATATGGTTCGCAAGTTGGCTAAAAGGTAAGCTTATTGAACTAAATTAACTTACATCACTTCAGGGTTTATTAAAACCATCAGTAAGAAGCTTATATGAATTATATGTGCATAATAGTGGGTTAAATGTACTTTCGATATGTTGTGCAAGGGTGGAACATATCACATAAACAACTGGTGTATATATATACATATATATTGAGAGAAAGAAAGATAGACATAAAAAAAAGGTGTCGGAGGAAGGCCTGTGATTAGAGAATGGCCCCTGGAATGATGACTTCATCCTACCTACCGCAGCTACATTCGACACGGCTCGCTCTACCTACCGCCCTCCCCAACTGACCCAAATAGTCCTCCTCGGCGCTCTATTACAGTTAGCCGCACCTGGTAGTCTTCTATCTCAGGAAGGGATGTGAAATGCTACGTCCAAATTGAAGGGCTCTGCTATCGGGAAACATCACAGGATAACCGAACAAAAAAACAACTGTCCATCAGTAGCATTACAATACAATTGCTGGGAATAGGAAACGGTCTAGTCTCAGATTTTTTTACATGTGTTTGCCACCTCCGTGGCCGTTCTGTAGTGATCAGGGTCTTCAAAAGTGGATTTTTCATGCTTAGATTGGAGGCTAGCAACAAATTTGATATCCCACTAGGGGTTCAAGTCGGTCACTTTAGGTAGCAACTGGGGTGTGTGGAGTACCTTGGTCCGTTCTTGTCATCTGTAATGAGGTTTTCCCCAGAATAGATCTTAACACCCAAATATAATTCACTTAAATTTCAAAAAAAGTAATGCCTACAGCTAAAATCCGCAGATTAAAATTTATAATTCACTGAAACTTTTTAAAAACAAGAAAAAAATAACTTTGTTTGTCTCTTTTTGTCTATTTTAACTTATATTCTTCAAAATATATAAATTTTATTAAATAATCTATAACACTCCAGTTGCCTTGTAAGACATCCAAGATCTAGAGTAGGCTTAAGTCAGAAGATAGTGGTTTAATTGGAGTAGATGAGGGCTGATTTTTATTTCGAAGGGTGTAGACGGGATAAAATTTGTTTTCCGACCCTTACTAGAATTGGTATCTTATTAGGGGTATGCATATGACTTCCCTTATTCGTTTTTCAATATTCACGAATTTTCGTGAGTTGGCAATTTTAAGGTCCTTAATTAGAAATAATCATAAAAAAAATCACAATTAATTTACTGGGTTCAGGAATAAACAACTAACACTAAATAAAAAGTGTATATAACATTTATTAAATTGAATACTGTTTACATTTTCGGTAGAATCGTCTCTTAAAACCCATAACATAAAAAAATATTTACGATGACAATTTTTTAGTTTTATACTATCCAACAAAAATATATAAAAAAAAGGTATCATGGAATTATTTATTTTTTTTTTTAAATCAACATAGGAATCCAAAATCAATTGGTCAATCAAAATCAATCCAAAATCAAGTAGAGGTAATTCAGTATTTCTAGTCTCAAAACTGGCCAAAGAAATTCTATAAGTCTACACTCTTTTCATTAGGGATATTGACTATGGTGACTAAACTTTAAAAAAAAAAAATAAAACGTTTAAGATTAAAAAACTAAATAAGAAAGAAACAATATTTAAAAAGTTAAAATTTCGTAAAACATATCAATATTTTTTCACACAAAATTTAATAAAATTATTTTAAAAAAACAAAAACAATATATTCCACTTAATATTTGTAACCAAAGAATATGAAAATCACCAACAAAAAAATCGAAGAAAATATTTTCGGAAATACTTAAATAATTACCACAATCTTGACATATTTTTTAAATCAATTTTAAGGTTTGATAGAACTATTCATCCAAAAAAATAATTATTGCTCATTTTATCAATTTTTTGTATAAACTACCAACACCGAAACCATGTCTTAATTTTTTTTATTTATTCTCTTTTGACTTTCATGGATCTACCTTTGACCATCATGGTCAAACGTCAGAAGCCAAGAGGCCTTTTGTTAAATAAAATTGACAGTTGGAGTTCTGACAATCGCCAGGTGTTTATGTAAAGTGATATGTGTGGCTTTAGCGCACTTACTCAGCCTCCACTGGCTCATTACCAATGACTCGGTGACTAGGCTGTGCTGAGATCTCGAAGGGCCCCCCTACTTTACTCAATAAAGTGGGCTCGAGGATCCTTAGGTCGAGATTGTAAATATTGTATATAATTTATTTTACTTAGTTTGATTATGTCCATTTTATTTATTTATTTTTATTTTATCTAATTTTTTTTTTATTTACTTATTTTATTTTAATTAATATTATATTTTTGTATGATAGTGTACAATTATCACTACTATTTATTGCCCAACTTTGTGGCAAATTTTAATATTATCATTAAATAAAAGTTTGCAATATTTAACTGAACCATTGGATCAGGAGATACTCGCTGGGTGCCGCCATAAAGTGGGTAATGTTAATTGTGGGAAAACCTGGTGGTTGAATGGGATCCGGACTCAATCACCTCCTAGCGTCACCGATGGTCTAGAAAGAGTACTTATGTAACAAATTCTAAAGCCAAGACCCTTCGTGACCTATTATTTTTAGACTTTATTTTTTTTTTCTCAAGACTACATATTTGAGGAAATTACATTAAACTGTTTTCTCCCTACAAAGCAATATTTCTTCCAAAGTGGTTGGAATCCAACTCATAAGTCACTATCCATTTATAACATTCAACAAATGTTAAATACAAGAAATGTTTTCACATTTCTTCATCAAGGTTCAAACATAACCGTGGATAAAAATGACTGATGGAGGCGACTTGTATTTCTAAAAAAGAAAGAGGAAAAAAAAATTGAAGAAGAAATAAAATAATAGAAAAACATAGAAAGGTAAGGGGATAGAGAAAGAGGTGGAAACTAAAATGCGTTTCCTCGGTTAGACATTAACTAATTATAATTTAAAGTTGTTCCATGCCGAGGAGGGATATTAAATACTTTTTGTCCCCCGAAGAAGGGATGAGCTATAAAAAAAGAAGTGAGAGTAAATACGGCGCCTTTAATACCATTTCCATTAGAGAACTATTAAGCGAAGGTAGGAGAAGCCAGCTGACTTAAGAAAAGCAAATAACCACCATAAAATTATTGCTTAGTTGTGGTGAGACCCGCGTCAAAAGGATTAGTGACGTTATACACAATCTACAGCTACTGCTGGAAAAGTAGCATTTTATTTCCATTACTCCCCTAATAGCCTTAGGGTGAGGGAAATGGAAAATGGCTTTGCCACAAATCGCAGTGGGGCTAGAAATGCAAGAAT
This sequence comes from Halyomorpha halys, assembly GCF_000696795.3. NCBI lineage: Eukaryota > Metazoa > Arthropoda > Insecta > Hemiptera > Pentatomidae > Halyomorpha > Halyomorpha halys. The sequence goes on from NW_027105487.1 coordinate 519,716, forward strand.
GGTATCCTAAAAATAGTTAGTGTTAAGGACATGCTAACCAGCATCTCTAACTGCAATACATTAGTAAAAAAAGGCCTGAACCTATGATCTACGACGTAATTATGTAAGTGTAATATTGCTGAAAGTTGAACAAAGTACTTTATCGATACAGACTTGCTTGTAATCGGTTTGTTCTCAGACTAATACAAACACTTTTTTATAGGAAGAAGAAGATGGTTAGGGCTGCGTGTGAACACTTACTGCGTTGATGAATGTAAGTATAAATGAAATGAACACACTTCTTCACTAATATCGTATTTGTCCTTAGTTTTTGTTAAGAAAAGAGATGAATAGTAATTTCATTATTTCCCTAATTACTATTAAAAACAGTGGAACAATTATTGGGGATGTGGGAGACAAAAATGTTTAGAATCCTAGCTGATGTCTACTCAATTCATATACAAATTTTAAAAGTTTGCGAAACCTTAAAATCCGTGAGAAACGGTGAAGGGAGAGTAAAGTTGGAACCTCCATTTAGAAATCATTCTATAACACTAACACTACTCACATATAAATTTTGATCTCTCTAACAAGCCACGGACTCTCCCTTTCGAAAATGTCAACAATTATATGGCCTGAAAACCTCATTTTCCTCCATTATGGTAATTGAAAATATGGTATTTGGGTAGAGGCAAGACCTTTATCAAAAATTAAGCTTTTCTGTCGTAGTTTACTTAAGTGGAGGAGTCCCTCTTACAAAAATATTTCAGATTTACATACTTGAAAACGCTGTCATTTCGATAAGTGAAACTTTTTAACGTTTAAATTAAATTTTTATTTTAACTAAAGATGGTGCACACTAAAAAAAAGTATTAATCAGTTATTAGTAGTTAACTACTCAAAAATATGAATGAGAAATATTTTTGAACATAGAACCTGATCTAAAGCCGCCATCTAAAATCTAGCATCAGACATAAAGAAAGAAATTAAAAATTTAGAGAAAATCCTAATGAGTTATTCATAGCATATTCAGCATATTCAAAGAAATTCATTTATTTTAATAACATTGCGTTTTGCAAATAAATAGAAAAATGGTTCAAATAAATTATTTTAATAATTAATTAATTAATCTTCTATATTAATAAAAAAGAGATTAGGCATTAGAATTAGAACAAATTAGTAAATTACTGTATAGAGAGTGGCCATAGAGATCTCAGAAGACCTCTATTACAATACCTGTTCTATATAAGGTGAATAGTGTATCAGGGTTTCGTCGGTTCGGGGGTACTCAGCGATCGGCGACTAGCTGAATTGGCCAGATCGGGCCTACCTCTAACTCAAATTAAGGGGGCTGTAGAGGTTTAAAAAAGTCTTCAGGAGAGAATGGAATCAAGACTGAAATCCGTATCAACTTTTATGCCATTGTTCTGTCAAATCTAAGCCTATAAATAGCCCATCAGATATGAAGCCATTAAACAATTTAATTATTCTGGTCTATAATTTATAGTTTTTAATCTAGCATTGGGTATGATAATATCTTTAATTATATATTAATAATATTAATATAATGATAATATCTTTGCTTGAATTGTGGCACAACTAAAAAAAAAAGTTTTTCAGATTTTTAGCTTAACGTGTTCCAAAGATAGTATAGTGTTGTTTCACCTTAGAGCATCTTGTGGCACATCTTCATTTTCTGTAATTTTCCACCGGAGAACAGATTTGCCGCTATTAAACTGTACTCAATCTTGAACATCAGCATAATTTTAGTTGTTTCAATATTTTCAAGAGGTTTTTTTCGAATCGTTTTCTTGAATAGGGACACATTTTGCTTTACAAGCTGGAAGCAGGTTTTTTCATAAACAGTGACATGAACCAACACTTATTCTGAACTTGACGATTTTATGAGTTGAAATCAACAGCTGTAACTTCTTATGTGTGACACAAAGATGAAACGGAACTTGGAGTATGCTATATTGGTAATTCTGCGCTGAGATTCATAGAAAACAAAATAAATGAAACAAAAATGCATTTTATTTTTTACAGTAATAATTCTACTGGCTACAAAGATATAAAAACTCATATTTGCAGAAAAAATATCAAAGAAGTAAAGCCTAATGTTATCTTACTACGTTTGCCAATTGTAAAATAATAATGAACTTAAGATGTGCCTACTCAAAAAATTCTTCTTTGGCCTACAGAAAAATTAAAGATTTTGATTTAATAAAAAGATAACATATTTTGAACCTGAAATTTTTTTTTCTGTTTTTTTGTTTTTAATTAAATTATTTAAAATCTTTTACATTCTTGTCATTGCTCATTTTTATTTTTTATTGGTATTTCTGTGTTCTTTTTTATGTTTCTGTTTTCTTTAAATTTTATCCTTTTTTTTAAAAAAAATGAAAATAAAATAAAATGACATAACATGATTAATTTGAAGATACTTTTTCTTAAAAATCAGCACATCTTAAAAAATGACTACAATACGTTTATCTAGTAAATTTAGTTGTAAGTGGCACAAATATTGAATACACCACAAAAATTAGAAGAATTGACTAAAGTTTGACGTTAATATGAGAAAAAAAATTTAATTTAAAAATTTTAAATGTTTATATGCTTCTTCTGTAAAAGTAGCGTCGGATCAGATGAACCACTTTTCAAGAAAAGCAGTGATACATCTTTCTAATAAACTATTAATTATTTTTCTTTCTTTTTTTCAAATAGATTGTTTTTAATCACCTTTAATAAAAAAAAAACTGACATAATGATTTCCAAGTAAAAGTCCATAGTCCACTGCTTACTAAGAAATATATTTTTTTCAAGGCTGGAGTCAGTTCTGTCGATGATTAATAAATGTGGCAGTAGTAACAGCAGCCGAAGCATTCTATTAACTGTTGTGGGACTTATTTGAATATCATTTACATAGATATATGTTTCTTTATTAAAAGGTGTTTAGGAGATTGAATAGGTTTTTAATAGTAATGATCAACACTACAGTAAATCGTGTAATGTACGATACTTTTCTCAGGAAATTAAATACTAGTATAATTTAAGCATTTACGTTGAAATAAAGATAAGCGCTAAAAAAAGCCATAGGAGTAAGTAAAAACTTTCAGAAGGCGTAAATCATGAATATTTTTTATAAAAAGAAGATGGTCTGGGAGCTGTGAAAAAAAAAATCAAACAGTAATTTAACTATTAAATGTGAGCCAACGTTTCGCCCCACATTGCAGGGCTTCATCGGGGCTAAAAAAAATACAAACAACTAAAATAATGTTACAAAGAAAGAGAATAGACATGAATTAAAAGTAAGTTGTTGATAAATACGTGAAAATGTATACAAAAATGAACAAAGAAATTAAGATTTACAGTGGAAAGTATAAATAATAAAATTATATAGAGATATTAGACAATTTATGGAAATGAAAATAATAACAAATAAAAATTAGGCAAAAAAAGAAATATAAAAATACAGTAATCACTAAAAGACGGGAAAATAAGAATAAAAGTCAGGAAAAAAAGTGAAAATAATGAATAAAATAGGACACCCACCTTACTGAATGGAAGTAAACACAAAAATGAGTTGACGGTGGGATGAAGGGTGATATAATAACAAAGAGGAGTAGATGAATATAATAATTTTGTTTTTTTAAAGGAAGTTTTCCCTTTTAATTAATTAGACCTTTCTTTTCCTGGAAAAAATTAAGGAATCACGATAAAAAAAAAATTGCCAATTTCGCCACTTATACCCTTTTCCAGCTGTAACATCTGATTTTTTTTTCTAATTAGATCTGTTTTTAAGTGGCACAAGTAGGATGCATATTATTGAATTTGAGAACCTACTCATTATTTAAGGCAACAAAAGACTTTTTATTTAAAATTGAGTTTTTATTTTGAAAAGATTCAATTGTATCAGACTACAGTTTTCAAACTTGAGGGAAAACAAATTCAAATTATTACTTCTAATGTTATTTATTGAAGCAATAAATAACATTAAACCAATAGTCTCTGGCAAATATTCGTCGAAAAAAAAACTTATTAAAATCTTTCTCCCAGTAATGGTTGATTATGAGACAAAGTGGAAAATAGTAAGTCATGCGTCTGCAAGGAATTTTTAGGGACATGTCAGTGCATGCAACCTATGCTTGGTCAACAACCCCTGCTCAGTTTTGCCTCGACCATGTTTACGTCATGGTTACGGTCTTATTCCAAATACTCGATAAAGCTTTAATACCAAAGCTTTATTTATATCAACCAAATCAAACAAAACAACCAGCTGCAACAATAAAAAAAAAAAAATACGATTTGATAATCAGCTAAGCACATAATATAAACATTTTCAGCTCTCGGTTTGGTCTCTGTCTCTTTCTACGTATCCACTGTTCGAATGTCCTTGTCATTGTTTGAAAGATTACTTAGTGATCATGAATGATAAACTGACATCATAAAAAAGAGGGATTCAGACTAAAATAAGTGTACGAATGTTTCAAAATATGATAAAATTGTAAAGAGACTCTCTTCCAGTAAGGAGAATGAATAATTCTAATGATGATACAATTCTTGAGATACAAATACTTTCCAAACGGTAAAATATACAAACATTACCTTACAAGCATTGTCAAGAAGAAGATTTAACGCTTCAAACAATTAACATAAAAATAACTGAATCCTAACGACCATCCTTGAGTTTTATTGTAACATTGTCAAAAAAGAACTACATTGCCAAATTTCGTTAACATTTATCTGAACCTACTTAACACAGAAATAAAAATAGTCCATTTAAGATTATATCAATTAATAATTATAAGAAATATTGAAATAATAACTAAAAAAAAAAATAAATTTATTATAGAATGACACATTCTGAATTTTTTATTTCTTTTTTAACATAAGCACCAAGTAATATCAAAATATTCACTTCTAAGGAATATTTTCATTCCTCACTGCCGGAGTAAAGGAAGATTGGGAATAATTCATCAACTAAATATAAAACACCCACTATTATAAATTAAGCCCCAGGATAATCATTAATTATTCACCTTAAACATTTTCAGTCAGCAATTATAAGAAATGTCTAGAAGATTGTAAAAAATTTTTTATCTCTCTTTCATCTTTATACCCAAAGAAGAAAACTGAATACCACTAAAACGTTATTAGACAGATAAAAGCATGGTTTCTAATTGCTAGTTCTAATTAAGTAACAAAAGTTCTAAATTGCTGAGTATCCCCACCCTTCCTCCTTCTATCCTGTAAGATAAGGAGAGAATCTCTCTATAGAATTTTCATTTTGCCAATAATAAATTTGAGATAAGGTTTTTTTTTTGTAAAGTCGTTCTTAAAGTCTAATTGTACACCTTCTCCTATAGTAACATTACGGGATGTGTGTTTATTTACTTCTATATAACTTTATCTTGCCTTTTAATACAATTAAATCAGGTTTTATACCACATAAGTGTATTGCAAAAAAAATGCATTTTTATTATAAATTATTAGTTTTCAAATTATTAGTTCAAATGGTTTTTCTTAGTATTTTTAATGATTATATTTTTTTTTTAATTAATAACTATTGTATTAATTATTATTATTATTTATACACTAAACAAGGCAAAGAAAATGACACATAAAAATATACGTTAATTTTTAGACAAACAATAACGAAATATTTATAACTAATAGAGAAAGTATGAAAATGCAAGAATATAAGAATACACCAGTTCGTATCAAGTTTGAACATGAAAATTGGTTTTAATATGAGTTGGCATATCAAATATTTTAGGAAGAACAAAGAACTGCATAATGTAAAAAAAGCTCGAAACAATGACTAAATATTAAGATGAAATAAGGAAGCAATAATTACTATTATTCCTGAAAAAAAATTATATTTGGCTAGGAATCAATTAATTATTTTCTTTTCATTATATCCTAATTGCTAATATTTTAATACTAGAGATAATTTCAAATTTAACCTAAAGATTTCGGTCATTGCTTTCAAAATTATTGATTTATCACACATACATTTTCGCATCTGGTCATACAAACTCTGTTGTCGCTTTTGATGTTAGCTAAAGCCAACTTAAAGCTTTCTGTAGTTCCAAAACTGTTTTTATAAATATAAATAAGCGTATAATCCGTATCGATTAGCAAAATCAAAAAGCACTCCAGCCATCCAGAGCATTTCAATCATCCCTTTGTACAGCCATCTCCCCCGATAATAAGGAGAACAAACCGCCGGGTTAGAGAGGGGGAATATTTGGAATCGTTCCGATGGAGATGAAGTTATTGGTTTTGGAGTGGATGTCAACATGGCATCCCTATCAATGAAGCCGCCGGTAGTAAATAGTTGTAGTAATTAGTGTAGCCCGGCTAAGGGCTGAATGGGGTTGAGCATTCCCGGGATTTTATAGGGGTTGTAAAATCGTTATCGCTTCCTACACGGCTATAAAGCGGTAATGGCTCTTTTTATATCCTATTTGACTAATCAATATTTTCCTTGACTTTTTTTTTTGCTACCGTGGGTGAATGTTGTCATAGCCTTCAATCACAGGGTTCTTAATGTTTGAATATCATAAGCGAGAAGTGCTAAAGGAAAAGAGCTACAGTGTGAACTTAAATTAAATCGTCCTTAAGAACTAAGTAAATAATTATTGATCGTTATAATTATTTTAATGTAAATAAAACTAAATTAAGATTATTTTTTTTATTGGATGAAGATAGTCCGTGTGTCAGTCAATAAAGGTATTAAAATAGTAAAAAAAAATATTTATTGTTAATCTTTTACTATTTTGTTACCTTTACTGACCACCACCCGGAATCTTCTTCCGATCTACTTCATACGGTCAATTATCTTCTTCCAATATTTTATTTTATAGGATAGAATAAAGCTAATAGAAAGATCCCTATTGGATAATATTAGCAGTATCTTTAATCACAATCTGCTATGGATAGATAACTTGAATAAATTGAATATGCATCTCATTTGCAAAAGTTTAAATTTCTTTTGAAGACATTTTTCAATTTTTTTTTCTTATGAAACTATTTATTAATTCTTATAAAACTAATTAGTTTTATATTCAATTGCATTCTTACCTATTTGAGTATATTAAAAGCTTTATTTTTTTATTTTTTTTATTTTTTTATTATTTATTTATTGTAATTTACAACTGTACAAAATAATACAACAGGTAAATATGTAGTATGTTTCATATACACTTGAAAATCTTGGGAAGGAACCACCCATTGGTGATACTTCAAACATTAATTAACATTAACTAGAAGGTCCCGTGGCCATCTTCTTTTGAGACGCCTCGGAGGATTATCAGGGATTGTTAAGGATGAAAGATTAAGAATTAATGGGTTAGGATGGTTAAGGAGTTTGGAATAAAAAGACGCATATCTGTTTTGGGTCAAATCTGCAACGAATGTTTGTGACGTAATAAGGAGCATCAACGATTTTACGTAGGATTTTGGATTGTAACGATTGGATGCGGGAAGAATTTGATGGTTTGGTGGAGCCCCAGATATTAAAAACTAAAATTAAAAGTTTTAAAAATAAATGAAGTTGTGAAAAAATAGGGTGATTTGATTTGTAATTAATGACCTCGGTAAAACATTTTTAAATTTGAATGTGAGGTGTAAATTTATATTTAAGATTGTCCTTGAGGGTGGCCGAAACGTTCGGAAACGTTAAACGCGATTATGAACCAACGATCATTTGTTGTTATTATAGTTGTTTTACAAATTTCTTTAATATTGATTATTTTAATATCGTTTCCAGCATACAAAAATCTATTAAATTACTATTATTACAATTACTAAACGTATGAAAATCATTTTGTTAATGAATTTTAATACTTTATTATTAATAAATTTTAGTTCAAGAAGCGGTCCATTTTGAATAAGCCATTATTTTATACTTTCAGACTTATTATTTATTTCGTTGCCTTCAGCATTCGCAGTAAATAAATAAAAGGTTCGAATTTTATTTTCTATTTTTAAAGAAATCACTAATTTTGTTTGTTTAAAATGATATTTATTCTTTTCTTATCTCAGAAGGAACTTGAATGAAAAACTAGTCCAAGCTCTGGGGGAAACCAGAATTTAATGGAAAGACAAAAAAAGAAACCAAAAATAAGAGAAGAGTTCCCAGAGGCCAAGAGACATGGACCTATGACTATGGTAATTCACTTTCTCAGGACTCTACGGAGCCTATGACTTTGCACATATCTGCAGATCTTATCCGTGTTCGCCTGAAATGGCCAAATTATAGGGTTAGGGGCACCAAAGTGTTGGTTTAATTTTTTAACTATTTGTCAAGTTTCAAATAAGCTAAAGGTTTCATGGTTGTCTGAATCAACTTCATCGCAGTGTTTGCTTGCGTTAGATAGATTGGCTGCTGATGTCATAGGTGCTTTAAATAAATCGATACATATGTGACTCTCAGCCAATTAAATCATAATAAACAATTGTCAAAAATGATTGTTTATAGAAGTAAAATGGAATTTAAAACAATATGTCTAATGAAATACCATTCTAATCTAGATATCTAATTATTAAATGAATTTAATATTTAATTATTACTTCTAATTATTATTTCTAATATATATACAACTCTATTAAAAGTTTTTAATTGATCAATTATAGGAAATTAGATCATTTTAGCCACAATACTCTTAATTAATTTATTTTACACAATCTGTCCATTATTAGTCATTGATAGTCAAGGATAACCTCAATTTTTAATTTTACAAACCTCATAATACTTTCTAAGATAGTCACAGACTATTATGCCCTACCCTAATATAATATGATTATTTAATATATTTTTGCCATAAAACGCACGATTAAAAAGTTGGATTAATATAAACAATTAATAATAAAGGACATAGCTTTATTATTAATTCTTTATTATTTTCGATTGTATTCTTGATAATAGCCAGATTGGCCGAAACGTTAGTAATATAAAATAAAATAATATCAATTAAAGTGTGTTGAAGCAAAAAGAATCTGATGTATTATAATCGATAAAAATGACCACCAATAAATATGAATGAATGAATTTGCATAAAATAAATGTTTTTAATCATCAAATGCTCCAAATGATCCTCTCCTTTGCATTCCTTCTGCATTATGGCCTCCCAGGTCAAAAGTAGTATATGTCATAATGTCCGAAATAGCTTACGTTTTAAACCTTGTATTTTATTAAACATTTCGAAGATCTGACTTTGACTTTTTTTGTTGTCCTCTTCAGATATTTTCTTTAATCTATTCTGCAAAAAAAAAATATGTTTTAGAATAAGAAGAGTGCCAATTTAAAATTATTTTAGAGCGACTAAAACACAATTTTGGCCATCTTCTGAATAATACTACTTTTCTGCCCTTCCCAGGTAACATGCTCATGAATTTAAGTTTAAATTATTGCTAAAACCTCTTATAAGTGTAATAAACAGATAAAATTATATGCTATGACCCATTTCTACGTGGTCCTATTAATCCAACTTTTTAATCGGGCGTTTTTCTTTTTGTGTTCTAATCCTCCATACTTTCGAAATACTACTGACTTTTTAAACTTTCTCTCCGCCATAAAAAACAAAGTATAAACGATTGTTGTGAAGTTCCACTAATGCTAAAATTGAACGAATATCCAATCAGTGAAACATCAACAGAACATTAGTCGTGAAACAGTATACTTTCAGTAAAATCTCAAACTGTACTTTTACAACAAGTAGTCAACATTGACACTCAATATTATTCCTAACCCTTAGAGTGAAGTAATCCTTCTATTTCGCATCATTTACCAAGAAGAATTCAGTTTTCTAAAGTTTTTTTCATAGTTTATTGAAATGTACAATTTTATTTAAGCTAAAAATACAATAACTAAAGGTAATAAGATATAATGTCATGAGATATTTGTGAAGAAACCATCCATTGGTAGCACTCCAATAACGTTTCTACATTCGAAGTCCCGAAGTGATCATTATTTCAGCCACTTTGGAGGATTATCAGGAATGGATAGGAAGCAAGGTTAGAAATAAGTGGGTCTAGATAGCTATGGAGTTTATAATGGAAGGATTAATATCTGGTTAGATCTAAATCGGTTACATATGAAACATTAAGATCTTTCTGGATGATTTTGTTTGTGACAAGAAAGGAACATAAAGAATTTTACGAGTAATTTTGGATTGCAAGGATTGAATATTTTATGGTTTAGTGGATACCCAAAGCATAGGTCCAAAGTGTAAATAGGCCTTGGTATAGTCATATACACTTATGGTATAGCCATTTTTAATCGATCGAAGCTTGGGCCATATAGAAAGTGTTGTGACAGTTGGGATCGATTTAAATTTACCAGTTTTTTTAAGGATTTTCTAATAACGTAAATATAAGTTAAAAAACGAACATGAAGATAAGTTATGATCCTCTCATAAAACCTATGCCGGAACTGAATAGCTAAGTACCTAGCCTCCATCCTCGACTAAAATAGAAATCTTGAAGAAACATGAATGTGCGCAGTAAGTAAATTTAAAAAGTAAAGAAAGGTAGATAGAAACTGCATAATCCTCTTTTCCTTGCTAGTTTCGTAACCGTCATTTAGAGAGCAACAGTATATTGACTAAAGATAGCCAGAGTCAAACATGGGACGGGCTTGTTCCACATTGCTTGTCGTTTGACTCACAGCTATTAGCTGACTCAAATCGCCAACTTGCGCAAGCACCAGGAAGCTAGGAAAGGAGCGATGTACCTTTCTCGTAGATTTTTACACTCACATCTTATTCGATTCGTTGCCCCTCCGAGTATTGCTTTACATGGTCCATTCCTATTCTGTTTGGGAAGGGACACTGATCCAGCAGACCCACACTCTTTGTTGGAATTGTAAACACATAAAATCCTGAATTATTTTCAAAGAAAATATACCATACTTAACAGTATCCAAACTAGTAAAATTGATTTCTGTCATAAATTTTAAAAGATAGAAAAATCAAAACTTATCTTCAACAAACATTTCGAAAAACATGTAAATAAATTGGCTATAATAATCAAATTATTTTAACGAATAATATAAAAAAACTAATAAAATATTATTACAACTATATTAAATTAAAACAATGTTATTTTTGAACAAGCAACTGCGTTAGTATAAGTGGATGGTGAAAGACACAAGGATCTTCTGATTATATATTGCAAAACTTCAAACCTAATTAAGTAGAAGTAACTACAAATCAAATATAATTAGTTCTTACGGCAAATCTGTAACGTTAAAATATTAAAAAAATTTCAGAACTTAACTTTATTAATTTATCCAATTATACAATTTTTTTATAAGAGACTGATCTACATGACTGTAATAAGTCCTATCTGGGAATACGGAGTTGAGCATCAGAGAGTATCAGAACTCGGAGTTGAGTATCGGAACTCGGAGTTGAGTATCAGAAAACCTTTTAATTCCTCTCGTATACAATCCTTACAATTCAAAATGCTTCTTACTTTGTCATAAATAAAATCATCCATAAAGACCTTAATGTTCCATATGTAACCCATGTAACCCGAACCAGATATCAATGCTTCCATTATAAACTCCCTAGCTATCCAAAACCACTTTTTTCTAACCTTGCTTCCTCTTCCGTTCCTGATAATCCTCTAAAGTGGCTGAAATAATCTAACGATTTTGTGAATAAAAAATATACCTGTTTTAAATGCTTAATTTTTTTTCCCGTGATTTCCACTTGGTGTGACATGTGATGTTAAGGACATCTCTGACTTGGTCTGATCCAGCCAGTGAGTTCCACAGTTTTAGAGAATTATCAATTGGCTCACTAATTTTAATGGAGCTGTCTAGTGTACAGTCCACTCCTGAAAGTGAATTTGTTTGTTAATGTTGAACTCATCTCTTTATGAAAAACATTTAAAAATAATTTTAAAAGTACCTGAACGGTATTCATTCAAAAGTATTCATCTCTTACGAAATATTTAATCAATCTCAAAAATCTATGTTATCTATTTCCAAAAGAACGTTAATGAACAATCCTTAATTAAATATAACTTTAGAAATTGTTTTCATCAGCTAAAAAAGTTAAAATTAAAAACATTTATAACGTTTATGCTCTCTACGTTTGATGAAGCTGGACAAAGTTTAAAAGTTCCACAATCTCTTAAAGATATTAATTATCAAAAGTATTTGGAAGTTGAAGAGAATAACCATAACTCTTTTACAAAACTCATTTACAGAATTTATTAATTAACAAGCTGATTTAAAAGGTTAATACTAAGTTTAAAGGGACTGAAATATTCCGCAAACTTAGGGAATTTTATGACTTTGAAATATGCTTACTTAACTGGAGCTCCTTCAAAGAATTTTAAAGAATTCGGTAAAAGTTTTGTACTGTTAAATAATCAATTAAAAATGTTTATTACTTGTTTGTTTAAAATTCTTTTTAGTGAAGTCAAAAATGTGAATGTAAATCACAAAATATTCCAATCAAATATTATTTTTTACAATTCATAATTATTACTTCTTCCATTACATATAAGTATTATATTATTTTCTAGATATTGGTGCATTTATCAATGTTAAATTTTACAGGAATTTTTTTCGCCTTGTTTTTGTTATTTAAATATTTATTTGTCGATTCATAGCTATAACTTGAGTTTAGGCAGCCACTTGTGAGAGCTATATCATAAAAAGGCATATAGTTGGATTTTGTTGCTTGGTTCTGACAGATCTTCCAACAAAAAGAAAAATCTTTAAACAAAAAAAATATGAATAATTTAAATAAAAATTATAAGAACTTTTCATGTTTTTTAACCACAACCTCAGATTGATCACAACAAATCAACACCCTATATTGTATAACAAGTTATTTTTTTTTCATGTATTATATAAGATAAATTATTAACACCAGCTGATTAATAGCTTATGGGTATAACAAATTGTGGTATTAATTTACCTTAGTAAAAAACAACTATACAGATTTTCGTTTAATGACACTACATTTTTCCCACCCACCAGGAAATTTACCAATGATTCAGCCATATAAAACAAGAAAAAATAAACTGCCGAAGAGCTTTTTAATATGAATATCTACCCATAATTATACAGTTTTTAAAAAACATTTTCATTTTATTCCGAGCGATAAACAAATTCTCAAAAAAGCGGGGATTTTTTTTTGTCTCTGATCGATTTAAAAATCCCCATATATTATATACGAATGCTAAGTATGCCCAAGGAATGGCGAGGCTAAAATGAGAAATAAGAGCGACCTATTTCATTAAATAGCATGAAAGAATCCAGCTATCTTAGATCCGAATCGGAACAAGAATCTGGTTTTATACATCTTGTATCATACTCCGACAAAACTGTAATTTAGAACTCGACGAAGTTACGCTTCAGCAGGTCTCGACCAGTGGATTACATTGCGTGGATGATTTGGAACATGTTTACAATTGTAGGTTCATTGCTTCATCATTCGGATTTCCCCTCGTATACTTTCTAATCGTCCTGGTCAATTATTAGTTCGGGTCCTGGTCCACCCACGCATGGAGTTGATACTAAAGTCCCATCTAAAACTAATTTTAATGAGATGTTGCTACTAACTACAGTTGTTTTCCCCGAAGTAGGTTTACATTAAAATGTTCCAGTTTACATGGTTGCCTTTGAATTCCAGAATAATCCATTTACATTTCATTTAACAGTCAGTCCAGTCAAATTGGTGAAAAAAATTCTAATCCCGTATATTAATTATATTAAGAAGCAATCTCCCGGCAAAATACCGTTCCGAACATAATTTCTTCAAAAGTTCCACGGATTTGTGCGTCGGCTTTAGGTTTGGGATTAATGGGAGGGTTTAAATACCTATACAATATCAGTTTTTAATTTATATTTCCAGAACTAATGAGTTTTATAAAAAAAATTTGCTCCTAATAGTAAATTTGTTACCAAAGTGGTGAGTTTTCTTTTTCTTTTTTTATTGCAATCTTTCTAAACCATGTATGTACAATCTGAGATATAGAGGGTAGAGTCAAACCTGACCCTAACATTAAAAAAAAAGTGACTTGTTTAATATAGTTTAATAAAACCAGCACATTATGTACGTAAAAAGTCCACGGGTGTGCTAGTAGGGTTTTGAATGTAGGGGAATTGGTGTAGTATTTTATCGGTTTTTACTTACCCCAAAATTATTGAATTTGGTAAAATAGATGCTATATGAACTTAAATTACCTAAAAAGTCAAATAACGTTTTTATTTGACTGCATCAAAATACTTTTTCATGAAGTAATTTGAAAAATAAGCAAAAACCATAGTTTCTGTTATATCCATCCACTCTATCCTTAATCTGTGGGACTTTTATGTGCCTAATGTGTGTACATGTTGAACAATACAATAGGTGCAGAGAACTATACTTTTTTTTAGTGCAAATGCTGAATTATTTAAATTTGAAGGAAAGATTGTATACTTGAAGAACAATCGTTAGCAAACAATAAAAATAAGTTTCACTTATCAATGTCCTTTCTTCTCTAACCGCATCCACCAAACACCTTCTAATTATATTACAAAAACAAACGGAATCTTCGAAACTTTCTGTATCATAGTCCGTGATAATCAAATTTGATATATTGAAGCTAAGCATCTTTTCAAACTACATAAAATCTTCAGTTAGAATTTATTGAACGTTTATTACATATACATGAAATAGTTGTTTTCCACAACAAACGGCAGCAGAATGAAAATAACTGGCAAAAACTGAGTAGAATAGACCATTTGTAATTTTTAAATTAGTTTATGAAAATACTTAAGTTTTTCCATTATTGTATTAATGGAATATTTCGAACACCTTTGAATTATTAACTGATGATTACGTCATTGTTTCATGAAGAAAATACATTTCATTCACTAGCCTTCGACTCCTTATTTTACATATTGATTGGTCTATTTGTATACTTATGTTTAATTTGTAATAATAAATTCAACAGTCATGATCATCAATACTTCATATATAGAGGTCAATTTCATTGAATAAAAATAATTCAGATTGTCGTTAGATAATCCGTGAAAAGTACATAAATAGTATAAAAACTATTTATTAGTAAACGATGTTCCTCCCCACGTTTTAGGTTTTCATCAGGATTAAGTCACCCCTGGACGGACTTCCAGATAAAATTGCTAATAAATAGTTTTTTCTGCTATCTTCATTCCTTTCTTGGCCATGTTCCTATATTCATGGCATACGGTCTTCTAAAAATAATTATGGTATGGAAATGGTTATTCGTTCTGCTCATGTATCGAAAATCCCACACAATATTTTTATGTTATTTTTTTACATTACTATCGTTGTAACACAAGGTGAATAACCGACCGAAATTAAGATAATATAAATGACATGCTAGGGATGGGGGAGCTGTGGTCTTCCCCCACTAAAACCCTACTAGTGTACAAAATAATAGAAATATATGTTCATTAGCTTATTCCGGACGTTTTTATTCCTTACAAGCCAAATCTTCAGTGGCTAAAACAATTGGAGAGCCATCTCTAAAAATCATAGTTTCAATTTTGGCACATACTCGTAAAGTTCTTAAAGATTAATGCTTTGCTACGAGTATCTCCGTTGCGAACATCTGTTAATCTAAGTAAAAATGAGCTTTTATTACCCTAATAAATCTTTTTTTGAATTTTCTAGTAGGATCCATTTAAGAGGAAGCCCATTAATTAATTCATGTAATGGGATAAGAGCTTCAGAATGCACTTTAAGATTGTCTGAAAATACTGTTCATGTTATATAACAATCGGTTGGTCTGAACTGTTGGCAGTTATAGATCGCATCTAGGGGTTCGGTAGAACTAACACCACTATACCTCGCCCTCCGCTGTTTGGGAAGAACAGAATGGCGGTCAGTGGGAATTATGGCAGAGCCTATTAGGAGTCCATTATGGTGCTATGGTGAGTGATGGTCGGAAGGCAGATATAATAAATAGATAGGAGGGGTAAGTGGCCTCGATAATGGTGGGTTTCGGCAATGACTTGGGACAAACATGAGGTCGTTCTCACGCTGTCCCGTTGAGGAATCTGACTCCGGATCGTAAAGTACATTCCTCGCTCCGGCTCTCACAGCTTCCACGCATATCTGTCTCCGTCATTATTATATACCTCCTTCCAATTAATGCTACATCTCCTAATAAGGGACTGCCCTTTCCTATCTCTCCGCTTACTCTCCTTCCTTTTCCTTCAATTACAGCTTACGCAATTTTTATTTTCCCCGTCCTTGAAGATTTACTGCATTGTACATTAACTTTTGATTTTATAGTAACTAATCTTGTAACTTAAGCATTATAAAGGAAGGCACCTGGAATACAGGAAGAAATCTAGGCTATGCCTTTCATCGTTAGGAGGTATTCAAACTTTTACGACCGGTAGCCATTAGAAAATTGAGTTTAAAAGCCAATAGTCCCATTAATGTGGAAATAATTATGGTTAAACCCATCAACACCATATATATATTAGAAAATAGTGCTACAAATTTATCGGCTTAAAAGACTTTGCCCCATTCAATGGACTCGTATGCTCATTCCGTTCTCCTTGCGTTCCTCCTCTCAGCCTATCAATTTGTTAATGGTTTGACCAAGGTATACCTGGTATAAAATAGTTCCAAGCATATAATGTCTTTCTCACAGAGAACTGAAAAGTGGTCTTTCTTAAGTGCACTCTAAAGGCGATTCAGATTGGTCAAAATTGAAATAAAATATATGCATCTTGAAGAAAATTTCGTCTTATTTAATATAGAATAATAATATTTGAGAAATACCTAGTTTTAAGTTGTAAAAGAAAAACTAAAAAGAGTTCCAAAATTTTGCCCAATTTTTCATTTTCGCCGTAAAGCAGAGAAAGTAAACCTGGAATTTGGATTTAGCACCTAAAAACTAATATAATCATAGCACACTCTAGCGGTGTCACAGATTAGCCGAACAAAGTAATGTACTCATTTTGTTAGAGATTTTGTTAACTTTAATTTTGTATGGAATGTTTTCTTCAAAAATTGCTTATTTTTCTAGTTATAAGCGAAAAACTTCCGAAACCATGTTTTTTTTTTTTGTTTTCTTTTTTTTATTTGCGAAACCGGAAGAAAAAATACACCTCTATGGTTTTATATTCGGAAAGCCCTTACTAAATTTTTGATATATTTATACTCAATGATTGTAAAAATTAAATCTGAAAAAATCTGAGCTATTTCATTGTTCTATATTTTTGTAGATTATTTTGTTTATAGTGGTCGACTATGCACCAGAAAGATATTTCCATATGTACTATTTTATAACTCGACTAACAGAGGCCTTCAGAATCGCTCTTAATAAATTTGTTGTGGATTGATGTTTTTTTTTTATAAAAGGTAATGTAAGGTTTTCATACTGCAAGAGAGTAACCAAAAAAATATAAATAATTTTTTGAACTTATTCCTCAAAGAACCTATTTGAGCTAATTTTAAAAACTTTCCAGATACCATACCTTTTAAATAAAGCCTTGAATCCAGCAGTAGTTCATTAAATTTCGGAAGGATAATAATAATGAGCGCTACAAATATAGAAGAAATAAATGTTATCCGTCACGTGATAATAAAGCAATAACTAGCTTATTATTAGTTACTTAACTTTGCAAACAGTTAAGTATCAACAATGTAATGCATGTAAATCATGAAACTACAAATCAAAAAGTTAAATATTTATTATTGTGTGAAAAATCATCTTAAACATTATACTCACCTTGAGATCCAAAAATGGTTACCTGTCGACTAAACAAATAAAAAAAGAAAAGGCAATAGAATTTATGGTTGAAGTATCTAATGAATTACTCTGTTGGAAAGAGTTAAGACACATGTTATTGCAACGTGACGTGATTTGTAAAAAAGGCGCAATCGCCTAAATTGCCTTAATCGCCCTTTAGTGCATTATAATTAGTTATTTATGAGCTTTATCTCTCATCCTATCTCACGCATTATCTTCACTTGGTATTGTATTCCAGTAATTTTATTCATACTTAACCATAATTTTTTTTTATTTCTACGATTTATGGATTATAAAGTAATATTCAACCAGATTTTATCGGAAGTTCTTCATACAAAGAACTATATTGAAACTTTAATTTTAAGGCCCATATTCGTGGAGTTTTATTAAGATGGCATCCTTAAAATACTTACTATACACAGGTATTTATTTGCTAACCAATAAAAGTTGAACTTTGTCATTCATAATTATTGTGTGTAAAGAAAAATTAAATGACTTTACTAATCCTTAATCAAATCGATGTTTAGCTTGTATTATGACACATCTTACAATAACATTTTTTTTTATAATTGGACTTAATCTAATGCTAATAACATAGAGTGCCGTTACTTTCTTTACTGAGGTAGTCCTACAGACTATTCTAAAGATTAGAGATGTGACAAACTAGCTCCAGTCTACGGAACAATGTATGGAAAACCTCAAACACAAAACAAAAAACTTTTTTATGCAAGCAAAAGTAGCGATGTATCACAAATACTAATCATAGTACAACATGACAAAGATAAATGTACTTATTTCTGCAACGAATAAGATTAAAAATTATCATCATCGTTAAATAAATAATTAGGTTATGAATTGGAACCACCGTCCAAAAATCCAAACATGCAATTTCGAACGAACTGTAATTCAGAAAGGTTTTCGAAACAATTAATTTGTGAATTATAAAATAATTTTTTTGAATTCAATACACAATTCTCTACAGGAACCGACATAACTTTACACTATCTAGTAGTTAAAATTCTAGTTTTCACAGAACAATAAAATAAATTACCTAACACAATATGCCATCAATTTTTTATTGGATACCTTATATGTCTTTGGGCAAACAAATAAAGAGAATAATTCAATTTAATGGAGTCTAAAATTGTTGATTGCTAATAGAGATGTTGTTGAACTCTAAAAAATAGGTATGTGGGTGGTGGACATTCTTAGTCTGATAAGAACAATTATTTACCAAAATTCCGACGGTTTCTAAGAATTCTTAGAATTTCAGAATGGTATGTGAAGTCAGAACCCGGAGCTTACGCATTTTTCTGAATACACCTCATTCTACTAAATAGTTTCGGTGATTATATATAAATTTATAACTGCTGTTTAATTTTGAAGATAAAATATTGACTTACATTTTTTTCTTTCATAAGGTTATAATAACCCCAAAATTTCAATACTAATCTAATATACAATCTAACTTATTCTTTATAATTACATAATAAAGATACGTTTTAACTCCGATAAAATTTTTTTATATAATAACTTATTCTATAAGCTGAATTACTCTCATAAATATTTGCATATACTGAAAATAATTAAAATTTAAATTTCGTTAATTAAAGATTACTTATAACCCACTTCTGTAACAAAAACACATTAAATATTATACATCTGAAAGAATATAAATCATAGCTCTTTTTCTGAAATTGTCTCTGATAAAGAGTTTAATTCGGATTCCATCAAAGGAATTTGGCCAAATTGTGATAAAACATTACTCAAAAAGGTTATCATACCATATATTGGTTATAAACGCTATTTAGGGAATACATTATCCAATTATAATCAAGAGAAAAAAATAGAGAATACTCACTGGACCACCTGTAACCTGAGGTCTAGTCAAAATTATTAAACCATACCATTTTGTTTGACCAAAACTGTAATACAAATTTTTATTGGTCTAGGCCCATATCTTTGCTCATATCAGATTTTATGTTAAATAATAACACAAAACATTTTCTACGTTGGTCAATTCACACCATGAAGTCTAAAACAATACAAGCTCTTATAATTAGAACAATATAATAGGTTCTTGACCATTTTTAATTATTCAAATTTTATATATTGATATTTTCATGCTCCAGGAGATAAAAACAGTTAAGGAATTTAGTTTTTCTAAGACTGTTTTAGAAATGGCAGCTATTTCAGTAAATACAAGCATCGGTAGGTTCGCCGATTACCTTTATTTTTATATTCAGTTTTAAGCTAAAAAAAATTCTTTGTACATTTAGTTAATTCCTAATTTAGAATGGTAAATATTGACCTGAAATATAACCTTCAAATATAAAATATTTCGATTCATACATACAAAACAGAGTTGGATGAGCACTTTCAGGTAGGTAAACTAGAATATTGCCACTAAATATATTTTTTATTTGTAATTTTGATAAAAAGATTTATCTTTTTTTTTTTGGAAGTTTTAGCTCTGATATCATCGATGGGAATGGAAAAAAAATCTGAAATTCACAGAAGTGAGAGTATTTGGAAAGACGTGTTTTCATTTCTAAAAGTATGGATGAATCAAATTATAAAGTATTTTAAACCATTTATAGTGGAATAACCTCTCTAAGTAATGTTTGATCATAATTTTTGTAGTTTTTACTAGGTTTTAAAACTATTTAGGAAATATCCCTCCTATCTCCCCATAATTACGTATCTGTCCCTTTTAGTGAGTGAAGAAAGTATATGCACATCACTTTTTTTTTTATTAAATTTATGCAATAAAAAAACCCTATTACTTCAAAAATAAAAAGTATATTTATAACTTAACAACTACAAATAAAATTCAAATGAAAAACTTCTTTCATAAAATAACAAAAGATCTAACTTACCAAAAATATAGGAAAGAAAGTATTTACATACCTTGCGTTTTATTATTATTGTTTTTTAATTTAATACTTTGTTTGGCTTCTAGTACCACTTGTAAATGTCTCGGCATTTAGTGGACGAGGTTTTTAATTAAATCTGTGTTATTTTGTTTCCACTCTTGCTGTTAAAAATCCTTGAGGTGTTGTCTTCCGGTTATTTAGTGTTTTCAAACACTTTTATCTAAAATATACCAAAAATTATCAATTATGTTTAATTCAGGAGACTGTGGAGGTATATGGAGTTGTTGGCGAATGTTAAATATTAACAACTCTTTAGTTTTGTTTCTGTATATTTCGGATCATTATCATGCATAAAAATATATCGATGCCGAATTCCTAATTAGACTGCAATGGCTAGCAAGTTATGACGCGAAATCTTGACATAACCTTCTGCATTTAAAATCTTTTCATAGGCGCGAGATTCCCAAACCATTACACTCCCACCTCCATGTTTTACAGTAACTGAGACATTTTGCTTCCTGAATTCTCCACTTTTCTTTTGACATATCGTCTTTCTGCCGACAGATCCAAAAAAATTAAATTCACTCTTGTCAGAGAATAATACATTTTCCCAAAAACTGATGGGCTTGTTGATGTAATCCCTAGCAAATAAAATCCCTTTTTTTGCAATTGGTTTCTTCCTCAAAATAATATAACTTTTTCGCGATTAGTGGCACATAGTTCACTTGTTTTTGGCATTAGGATCGGTTAAATTAAAACGAACTTAATATATTGACATATTTTATAATACTGATTGAAAAGAACATGATTATACTCAAGCATACAAATATATTTTATTGAATTGATACTGTTTTTAACAAGCTTTAGTTGTACTTTTTATTAAGGAACCTCAAACTATTTTATTGTTATTTAAATTCATTATATAAAGGAAAGACAAGGTCATCTCGCCCCTATTAATAATTAAAACTATATATCACCAGTAACTATCAACAACAGAAACTATCTATCACAAATACTTCTGTTTTGGTGTTACCGTACAGAGGGTACGTATCCCTGTTAGAAACACTTTCTTTGACGACCAGGTAAAGAAAGGGGTAAATGAAATTGAAAAGGCTTACAAAAGTGGCAACCTCGATGTTTTCAATAAGAAAGCACCTCAATACTCCTTTACAATGACGAAGGGGTGGCAGATTCCGCTTTACTGTTGTCTAGCGGTAGGGCCATTAGTGGTTATTTGTCACTCTTAACAGGATTATCCCAGACCCTCCAACTGTTTCCTAATCAGCTTACAACCGATTATTGCCAATTACCCCTTTCTCGTAACTTATACACCGTTACTTATGCTACTGTTAAGAGACCACCCTAGTAACTACTCCCCATGAAGTGGTTTGAGAATAATCCCCTGCTTATTATCGGTCGTTAGTAAGAGATGATGATCCTCAGTGAGAAGGTCCTACCAGGAACAGTTTTCCTTTAGATCAACGCCGACTCGGAGGATGTAACACAATACGTTTCCAAAAAGTTTACAAAGTTAAATGGATTAAAATTTCACTTGAAATGAAGGAATATTTTTAAAAAAATTTATATTTTGTATAGTTGAATCTGAGCAAGTTCTAAAGAAATTAATGCCATAGAGAAAAACTGTTTTGTAGGTAAATTTATTTATTTACTATTTTATTTTTTCTTATTATTTTATTTATTTACTACTCTACTTTATCATTCTTTTTTATTTGTTTATTTTTTCTCTCATTTAATATTTTACTTCTACCTTCTTTGATTTACTGTTCTAATATCGTTTCTTACTTATTCATTTACTGCCTTACTTTTTAGAAATTTATTTTCTATTTTAATTTTGTAACATTTATATTCTATCTTACTTTATTAAATTATTATTTCACTAAACTATTTATATATTATTTTTGTTATTTGTATGACTGTGCACAATCACCACAATTTCTTATGTGGTGCAGATGATAATGATAGCTGATTGATCAGTTTTTAAAAAGTGATTAGCGTTTGTATATGGAGTGGATGTATTTTAGAATGTGTATGAGATGGAAGTGTATCAGAGACATTATGTACTGCCTACAAAAATATTGCAATAGTTTCAAATTCCAATTTCTTATAAAATTCACTTTTATGTTTCCCATCTTGGTTAATCCGTCTTTATTTCTTTATAATGGAGTGGTTTTCAATCACCACTTATGTATCGAGGAGGAAGTAATCTTTAAAAATAAAAAATAAAATGGATTTTTTTTTGATACTCTGAGGAATGTTTGAAAAGTTGAGTACCTTCAACACCAGAAGTTCTTAATTTCCGCACCTGAAATTTCTTTTGTACTCCCGCCTGGGTGGTGCGAAATACCAAGCCTGACAGAGTAACTAGACTTCTTATGATATATAACATTTGACACCAAAGGCTAATGGAGTCCTGCTACAGGCATATCTAAACGTTGCCTTGCACTGTAATGGGCCGGAGGGTGAGCTAGAAAAAAAAATGAGCCAGCTATAAGTACCGATTTTCGGTTTTGGCCACAAAGGTGCTTACTCCTCCACCGCCTTAGACAAAAAAAAGTAAAAAGAAAAAAACTGTTGTGGCCGAAGTGTGAGAGGGAAGCTAGAACTAATGGTGAGAGAGAGCCCTATTTAGGCTATTTATTCCGCGCCACCACAATGGCTACTGATGAGCCATTACCCAAAACCTCACACGCCGCTTTTATTTGTCTTCTTAGGGGTGGTTAATGCAGCCTCTCCAACACTGCCTCTTCCACCGTAGCATTTCATCTTCGAATGGTTTTGTTTAAATATGTGATAATACCTCAGTTATACTATTGTAACCTATATAAGATATCATATCTTATATATATAGTTAAATCCTT
>NW_027105487.1:543272-560819 GCF_000696795.3 Halyomorpha halys
ATAAGTTATAATATCTTAGGCGAACTTGCATACTTCGACTTTATAATTAAATGGATTTTTAATTCATTTTGTATTTTTTTTTATGGTAAGAGGTTAGGATTTCATGAGGAAAGTGATTCTCTGCCACTTTACCGACCTCACCGTTACCAATCAAAAATGAAAATGCCTTACATTTGGCAGTTACGAACTGTAAGTTAAAAGAGAGACGTAAATAAACTTTTTTTTTCCGATATATCAATCTGTGATTATAAATAGAAAATGTCATTTAAGGCGGTTGGAATGTGGAAAATTCTCATGAGATTCGTCAAACTCGCTTCTCTGGACTTTCAGGATATTTTTAAACGACTTAAATTATTGTTTTATTGACTCCAATTCGTGATGTTATTAAGAACTTATGTCTCCAGGATAAAACGGGAACTCAATTAGGTTACAACTATTATCAATCATTACATCTCCCAGCACCTACTTACCAGGAAAATTTTTTAAGTGCGATTTTATAAATCCTGCTATATAAAATCCTTTACAGCCAGAGTTAAGAACATGTTTAAACTGCACACTATATATTTTTTTAAATAAAAGAAATATTTAAAAAAGTTGTGAAATGTTTAAAAATACTGTATATTTGCAATATTAGACTTGCCAATTTATTTCCTGATGATTACAGATTTAAATTAGTAAAACCTATGAGATTGGGTCTTTTAAACTATTTTTAAAAGTAATTGTACTTTAAAAATCGTTGCCTTATAATTACTATTATCTATAGATAGTATTAGAACTAGATATTTCTAGATAGAAATAGATAGTTCTAATACATATCTAACAGATTATGTTCTGTTAAGTTTTCAAAAATTACTTATAGATTATATCAACAGGATATCAACGATGTTAACCTCACTGATTAAGTGCAAATTGTTTAATCTGCAATAAAAAGTTTTTAAGATCCGACCGCATCCTTTGATACCTTAAATTCTCTTTAATTTTTTATAGTCATTTGTATTGTGTATGCACTAAAAAAATGTGTCCAGACTTAGGTGAGACATTTTGCAACAGTGCCAAACTCTTGCAATGGGAAAATTAAGGTAAAGTCATAACTCAAATTTTCATGATAGATGGAAGCACCAAAGGCAAAAAGTTGATTATGATGAAATTCTTCTTTAAGAAGCCTTAACTTCGTAATAAATAAATAAATGAAGTACAGGAATAACCATAATTTCCTTAATGACTTGGAAATTCATTCCATTCATTCATCACTTCGGTAGCGGAAATAGAACTGAACTAAAGTTTGGGTCATCCACCTGCTTATGAAGGCAAAATGAAGGAATGATCTAGACTCGTCTAGAGTAGAATAATTGAGAAACAATAATCTTTTGTTGCGCCGCCTGTGAGGCAGCAAGCATCAAAAGCCTTCGATGTTTGCTGCCTCACCGTTGGGTGATCACCACCAATTTGATTCTGTGAGTAATAACTGAATAAGTAGTCCATTTTTTTTTTTTAATTGGGTCTTTCAAAATGTCTCGCGGGCCAGTTCAAATCTTACAGCGGGTCGTGGGTTGCCCACATATGATCTAATCCAATCGAAATGAAAATTATTTTTCCTTCTTCCTATTTTAATTGTTCTATTCTTAAGCCTTCTCTTCAACACCCTCATTTCATGACCATATAAAATACAATTCACCTTTCATTTTTAAATTCTCGATTTGAACCTCAATTTAGAGGTGTTGAGCAATAAGGAAGTATTTAGGCCATTGTTGGTCTTTCCTCAGTTAGAACTGGTTTTTCAAACCAAATCCTTCATTCTCAAGATGTAAAAAAATGAGTAGCACCTTGCTTTGGTTCCAACAGTTTTTTGTTGACAGAAATACCTCCACTTGACAATGGTAGAGCAAGAAAGATACAAGATGAGAAATATGTCGGAGTAGCTGAGATGTTCTAATACAACGAATTTTTATACCAATTATGACTGATTCATTTTCCTCAGACTGTATAATGTTTTATTATTCATAATTAAAATATTTGTAAATATTATTCTGTATTTATGTCTGCTTCTGTTTTGTTTTGAGCGTTAGTACATTAAGTATAGAAAAACAAGCTAGGAGATACCTTTCTAGTGCGTATGTGCATGCGCACCAGTTAAACTCAATAATAATTGATTTCTGAGACTAGGTCACCATAGGAACCAGCTGAGAATACACTAAAAATAACACAAATCCAGAGTCCACTTTGTCTTTGCTCATAGCGGTGCTAATTCATTGATTTTTGAACAATTTATTTATCTTCCACGTTGTAACATAAATCATTTACCAGTTATATCTAAAACGAGATTTTAGTGACTGTGAATTGAAATTTAAAAAAGAGCCTTGTGACTATTTTTTCGATTTTCTTGCAATTTAGTCAAATATTTACAAGTTTAGTACTTTCTTGTTTCATGTGAAAATTTAGTTGCTTTATTATTAATAAAATTATAAAATTCATTGAAATAACGATCGAACTATGCTTTATTACAATACTTACATTATGGTTTATATTGAAAAAACCAAAGTTCAATATAAATCGAGACAGTTATACAGAAGGGAAACTATTTCCCCTTCTTAAGAGTAACCTCCCCTCTTAAGCTCCGCCCACAAGGTTCTCCCTTAAATAGTTTGTCTATAGATCAAATCTTTTAAGAATATTCCTCCATTTTAAAAAGTAGAGAGTGGATTTCAGATAGCTTAAGTCGATTTTCTAATTCTTATACATTTCTTTTTAAAGCTATTATTGTTAAAAGAGCTATCTCAAAAAACTTGTCTTTTTCTGTCCTTAATTTTTACTAAATTTTGTTATACTATGGATTGTTGGACAATGGATCTAAATTTCCTTATAGTTTTAGATCCGTCAAATTGAAATTACCTGCTAATAAGCAAAGCCAGATAAATTTATATTCAAATTTGCATTTATTTGCATCTCATATTTATATTAAAAGTATTTTTCTCATAAAGTCCTCATTCTTTGTCAAATGTCAATAAAACGCCTTTATATATTCTGTCGGATAAGTGCCAAGCCATAGAGATGAAGTCATCCTGTAATTTACTCAGTAAATATTTGCTTGTGATTATTAACTGCATGGCTCTCTGGCATCGCGAAGATACATTCGTGTTTTTTTGTCAATGAATGGTTCGTTGCACATGAATCATTGCACCGTCCTAAAAAAAAAAAAAAAAAATGAAAAAAAAGAAGATTCAAAAGGCACTTTTAGGTATAGGTGAAGAGAGAGAAAAAAAGGGAAGAAACTAAAGAAAAAAAAACAAATCTTTTCAAGGGATGGCCATATAAATATTTGAAGAGGGAGTGTTGAGAAAGCATTACCAATGTCTATATTTAGCAAAGACCCGACGGATGTACAGCTCAGGTCATTAGTCTATAAAGGTCATGGCTCATCTACCTCGTCTGTATCCAGCCTTCTTTGCAATCTTCTGCAACAGAATTGAGTATCTTTGACTCAAATGTATCCATCATTTTACCATCTCCAAATCTATCTACCTCCATGTAAATATTGAATTCATTTGACCTTAATGATGATGGATGAGATTTTAATGCTATTACAACGATAATTTTTTTTAATGAATTGGTTTATTTTGACTTTTACTTTTCGAAAACCTGTAAGATCTTAATAAATAATTAACTATAAATGAAGTACTAAATAAATTTAATTTTATGTAAATTAGTTTTTATATAAATTGTTACTAGCTCTAACAATCGACGTATTTGAATTTATAACCTTCCTATGAATTCTCTAAAAGGTTTAACGAATATAACCACTTTTTTTATGTACCAACCTAATATTTGATACAATTACACATAATGAGATGTAGTAACGTATGGTATATTCATAATTTTATCGATAAATGTGAATGATAATAAAAACCAATATGGAAAATGTTAGAATCATATTAAATTATAAAATGTATAATGTAAGAAAGAATAATATACTAAGTAATATAAATTCGATATTTAACATTTTATATATGATTGCATTTCTATTTCTCCATTTAACAACATTTGCAATATTGTATAAATTATTCCTTAAGAAGTGTAACAACTCAGGCTGAAATGTCTGCATTACAGCTATATAATTCTTTTCTATGCGTTTTTCTGCTGGCCATATCACCAAATATTTTCTTGATTAGGGGTTATTTATACGATTATTTAAATTTCGATATTTCAAAACTCTGTCGAAGATAATAAACCAGTATTTTTATTGTTTTTTGTACTAATAAATGTTCCATGAATTTTAATCATTAGTTATACTATTTAGAACCATTACCTTAAATTGAGGATGATTTACAACAGACCTCTGAATGCGTGTCTGGGTATAATTAACATCGTCGTATAGAAATGTCGATATGCAGCATATAAAATAAGGAATACCGCTACAGAGTCGGAAATATAAATGGTACACGCAACGAGTTTATTGTTGTGAGTGTGAACGAGAGAGCGACATGAGACCAGGGATGTAAATATGAAGGAGGTGGGAGAGACCGCACAGGTTATCCTATTCCAAACTGTCGCAGTAAATCCTTGGATATATCCCTCAGGGCTTCCAGCCCAGTTCATCAGCTCTCTACTACACCTCAGTTATATAACTCTCCAATGTCTAGCTTCACCAGGGTTGCTATATCTAGAGTTTGCAGTGCTGAAATTCTTTTTCAACTATGAGAACAGAGCAGCCGTTTTAGATAAATGGATAAGCTCATGAATACTCCGTTACAGTTTGATTCATGAAAAATTGAATGATTTGTTGCTAGTGAAGTACTTAGCCCAAGTATCTACAGTTCCTTTTTACATGTAGTTGAAGATCAGGCAAACACATTCTTGCATTGAATGTAAAATTATTATAGTTTTACAAAAATAATTATAAAAATTATTCCAAGTAGGTATTAGGTACACTTACTATTTATATTTTTACCAGTTTGATGTTTTCTTTTAGTTACATTATGTTATGAACCTCAAATTAAATTTTGCATAATTAATGAAGACTATTATTGTCTTTTCGACAGTCAAGTTCAAATGATAGCACAGAATATGAAAGATATAGCATTCGTGGATTGAGAAAATATTAGATGAAATAATACATTTTATTTATTTACTATGAATGTAAAATTGAATAGAAGTACACATGTCGTTATGGATTATGTGATTTGAAATAAACGAGAATGAGTTTACGATTTAGGCTTGCCTTTTTTATAGTTTTCATATGTGAAAAAATTAAAGTAAAGACCAACTTATCTATATCTCGAATTTATCTTTTGTCTCAAATTTATCATTTATCTCGAATTTATCTTATATATGTATGTTTCAAATTTATCTTCTTTACTGTATAATCGGCACGATTGATTGAGAGCTATAAATTATACCCCGAATAGCACAAGTTGGAAGATAATAGGAAAGCAATACTAGGCTTGGCTCAGAGTTAAATATTTTTTCAGCAATAAAAGTTACCATATATGGTAACATTTTTAGGTACAATGAAGGTTTTTTTTTATTCGAGAAATAGAAATAAACACACGAAAGTATTGAACTATTTTTAGATAAAATTAATATTCTGTGGTCAAAATTAGTTATTTGTTTTGAAGCGAGAAGACTTTATTTATATCCAGCATCAGTACCTAAGATTAGTGCAGTGATATGTTGGCATTGATAAGAAATAAGTTTTACCTCGATAAAATGTTTAGCTAGTTAAAATTAATGAATTTAAAAAATAAAAATGCCATAGTAACAAATCCAGATTTGATAGGATTTAATTGGAGAAAATTTAACATAATCTCGAAATATTTACAGTTAAATGTAACCACCGAAGATAAATAAATATTGTTGAACACTAGATTTGAGATTTATACAAGATGTGTCTTAGTTAACTGTGTTGATTGCAAAGTAAGTTTGTATGGTAACACAACTTAGCGCTTTTCTTCAATATATTATTTTAGAGCTATATGGATATAAACAACCTAGTTTGATTTAAATCAGATTTAATACTAACTATTTAATTTTATATTTTAATTTCTATAAAACATTAATTTAATTTTATAAGATGTAGGAGATAGATCCATATGATTACCGAAAAATAATACTTCAAAGAAAAATTGTAGATGGTGTTTCCACTTCCAGTTCATTTGACCACTTATACAAAATCATGCTTTCTTTTATCTATCTCTTTTTTTATTTGGAATATGTAAATTTAATTGAGTTTATTTTATTAATTTCAGAATATTTCGAAGAAAAAATAAATTTTTTAACAATGGGTTATGTGTTAAAATCTGCAACATAATTTAAAAAATAATGAAATTATAACATTAAAAGTAATCATAAAATAGCACATGCAACGAAAAACCCAGGATACTCTAGCTTTAATTTTTTATCAATTTTGTTTCTCTCTTAAAATGTAATGCTTATATATAACGACCGAATGCCTGAACAGAATGAAACAATTACAATTTAACAAAATGGGATATTATGAAGAGGAAAATATTGTACAACTAGCGAAATCTACTTTTATATGTTAAAATGGGTTTGTGGCAGAAGGGAGAAGACGAGAGGCCGTAAAGGTGTTTTCTTTGTGTGGTATTATAACTGTATATGTATAATAAGTTTGAGGCCCATTGTGGTGGAACACACACGGCGGGCAAAAGTTTAATGCTAAGGAAGCCAATGGCAAATAGTGACTAGGCAGGGCGGTGGAGGGGGGACGGGCGGCCTATGAGGATAGAGGCCACGCCCACTCCCCCCTCTCTAGCGCCTCTTTCACAATACACCGCCTCTTCGGGAGGGCCCCCAGCACAATAACTTACAAATTACAGTAAATTCCTTTCCGAGGGCTAATTTATTACGGGGAGCATAGACCACCCGCCGAGGTGTACAAACAGACCAGGTACACGACCCACACCTGGACCCCTCTTCATCAATGGCCAAATCTGTTCCGGAATCTTCCTTCTTCTTGCTTCTTCTAGTTTTTAATCCGTTTATCTTGCTCAGTGTTGTTAGAGTACCTCCTCTAGTTTACAAAGAATAGCGAAAAAAGAGGATTTTCGACACTCGAGGTTTATAGATCTCCATTAGTCTAATTCGCTTTGAAAAGTCAAATATCGTTTTGAAGAAAACAGCAACGTTTACCCATTATCTGTTGTAGTCAATAACTCATCCGTGATTTCAATTAGTTATGTTATCAGTTGTTTTTTAAATAATCAAACTAAATTAATGTTAAGTAGCGATAATTTCACATAAATAAGGCATAAGAGTCCACATAAAATGAATTTGGTTAGCACATTTACTACGAACATGTAGAAGATGCTTATATGTACCCGTTCTGGAATACACAACATTTGTATAAAGATATTATCAACACAATAAGGAATTAACAAGATGATTATTATATTTTTTTTTTTACTTTTGAGTTATAATCAATAATTTATAAAATAATTAATTTATTATTTTCACAAGAAATCTACTCTAGTTTAAGTAGGCACGAGCTTTAAGAAAAATAAATAGACTTTATGAATCTCATGTCACTATTTTAACACTCGTTTCGTAATTTTTAGCTTTGCAATTCCAATCTGTTGGATGTCCTCCAGATACAAATATTCAAATACTAGTTGATGTTTTGACACATTTTACATATATCATAACCTTGAAATATGTTTCAAAACAGTGTGTTTTTTATTATCATTATATAAACGCCGTATTGTATGATACAGTAATTTATTTCTGTATTTTTTTTTTATTTATATGCAAGAAGCAAAAGTTGTGTAACTAAAAAATATTTTCAGCATTACGGAAAATAACGAAACAAAAGGTGAAACAGGTAGACTTTGAAGTTATTTCACAAGTGCTACCCTCTTGAACGTGCTAAGTGACAGGCACTTCAAGACCCTTCATGGGGCCAGTGAAGGGGTACTCATGGATGTTTATTAGTCTTGTGAGAAAAAATGGGATAACATCACATAATATTTATTTTATATCTGATTCCTAATTCTCCCTTTTTGATTTTGATAATACTTTATATGTTCTTAGGCTTGTCCATTTTAAGTAATGTGTAATATTCGAAATTAGGCCTCAGGTGGGACTATGAACATTTGAAAGTAAACATACGAAATCATAACGGGAAATCTAATTTTCACAATATTTGCATGTTTATATAACTTTTTAAAGTCATCGGTAGTCCTATGACAATAGTAATTTAAGTTATTGTAAAAGAAAGGCAAGTAGAACTCGTAGAAGAATTCAAGATAATAAAAGTATTTTGCCTAAAACGAATATTAGAAAAAATATTATTATTTTTTTTATTTACTGTCTCTTCACACAACATCTGTCAATTCATATTTATATGTCACTTAAGTAGCAATATATACGATAAAAGACAATGATAAAAGGTAGGATTATACGTTAAATCTATTAATAAACATTTTTTCATAACGGATAATATCGGATTCCTGTTAGTTAAGGCGCATACAAAAAAATCTGTTTTAATTTATATTTTATGTCTGGATTTCATCTTTTCATATTTTTGCTAAATTCTAGGATTATAGGTTCACTGTACGCTGTGAGACCATTTATAAAACCTAACTTATATATGCAAGGATTTACCATTATTACTATTATTGAAAGTCAATTAACAATAATAATAATAATAATAATAAACATTATGGTAGGCCTCAGTGTATCAAATAAATGATAAAAACAGCTATGTGTGTAAACAGCTATCGGTTTTGTCTACTTACCTTGAAGAGATATATTAAAAAAATAGTTAATAATATTATGTTTGAATTTTTTATTTTATATTGGCCTGTTACTACGTTCTTGACAATTTTATAAAAATATTTTTAAAAACTGTTTTCCAAACTTTAGTTTTCTTTGCTTGCACAGTTAACAACTTAGTTGAAACTCTTGTTACCAAATATTAAACTGAAAAAGTAAACTAACCCGCTTAAACAAAGAACAAGTAGATCAAAAACAATTTTTATTGATAAAGCCAAATTCGTGTATTGTTTTTTTAAGTAAACACAAAATCACTTAATGAGCTGTTAAAATTTTTCTTCTAAGATATTTATTTATATTCATTTCTTGTCTCTGGTTAGTGACTGATATACTAACCAGTGTCATGGAATAATAATAAAAAAATCATAATTAAACAAATATAATTAATAATTTTAGTTTTAAATGATAAATAATACAAGCAAAGGTAACGGAAATAAGAGTTGGAACAATTACAATTCGATCAGTAGAAGGGAGATTGAAACGGGAACCCTATTAGATGGGATCGGATAGCAGATGGGCGAGATTACTTCTCGGGAAGTCTAAATTACCTCCTGGGCTATCTTCAGAAAAAATGTCGACAATCTCACACCAGTTAAAATGGAGGTTATAAGCAACGAAATAGTATATCGAAATATACATCGACAATAAATAAACAATATACATATGTATGCATTCAGTATCTATTTTTGGTCAGTTCCGAAACATTTGAGAGGAAGAGTCGCTAAGACTGTTTTAAATTAAATGATTTGTAATGTAATAAAGAAAATTACAAATTTTTTTATTGCTGTTTGTTTTTCGAATACTAAAAAAAAACTGATAAAATACTATAATAATGGATAGAAAAGGGAAATTGATGTAGAAGTCCATAGTTGATTGAACACCTCTGGAACACCTAAGATGAGAGTAGCGAAGTATTCACCAGAAGAGCGCGAAGTATGCTCATCAAACATCCTAAATTCACCCATCCAACATACTCCGGTAACTGGTATTTTTTTTCTCAAATATTTTCTTAGATTAAAAATTGCACGTCTAGTTAGTTAAAAGTGTAACAGAAGTGTAACTGGATGCTAGAGATCCAGTTGACGTATTGGCCTCAACAAAATGATCCATTACTTAATTATTAATCTTTGAACAGAAAAAACAATTTAATACCACCAGAGTTTCAGTAGACGGAAGGAGTGATGTTTGACGGTTTTTAATGATTACAAAATTGATAAGTTTATAAAAAATGAACAGATTTACGCTAAACTTCAGAAATTTGTTTAACTGATATCTGTATCATATTCATAAATCATAATAATCACAACATTATTTCGGTAATAAAACATTTTACTCAATATTTGAATTTGGTAGCAGTGAGGAGAATTAGAACGGCAAGTGGGCCTAGTTGTCCTTTTTACCAACCCCTGATGTCTTCTTGATGTTGCTTGAAGTGTTTTTACTAGGATTCAGCCCTGATGAAACCTTGCGTGGGGTGAAACGTTGGTTACTAATATATAGGTTTCCTGTTTTTTTGTACGATTCTAAACCGCCATTTGGACCGTATTCCTACAGTACATTTATTTGAATCTAGGTTCCAATTGCTCATATATCCCGGGACTATACAGAACCTTTTTTTTTTCTTTTGCAGTCGAGTAGTGTGATGGGCTCACCACCTCCTTCCACCATTGGATGAACTTCCTAAAGAAAGGATAGTTCTCTTCTTCTATCAAACAAGGAAGCCTGACTCGACGATTTCGCGAAGATTCCGGTGTTTCTGGACAACCTGCCTCAGTGTTCTTCCATGGCGGTGAAATCCACTACTACATGTTCTGCTGTGTCAGGGACTTCGAAGGTCGATATTCTTTCCATAGTTCTGCAACTTTTCTCTTGTTTAACATTATCGCCTATATCAATTGAGTGCTTTGATAGAACAGGTAAATTTAAGGACTACACAGATCTAAGAACTCTTCTTACAATTTCCTAATCCAAGCTCAGAAATAACACTTACAATGTTATTCCACAAAATTGCCCTCAAGTAATTGTAATTGGCAAGTAATTGTGCCTCCCTTACCAAATTAACTTACCACCGTTACTCCTTCATACTGAGAAACAAATTAGTGTTTGTATGATGTTTGAAAAATATGTTAGAATTGCTTATGTCTAATGCATGTCAAGGCCTTTCCAAAACGTTCGAAAAATATAAGTGATTTCTAGGAATACATTAGTAACAGTCCAGAAGCAGTCATCAGAGGAGGAGATTTAGGTGTAAGAGGTGCAATTGTTGGACTCAGTGTTAGGAAGTATGACTGTGAAATTCAGGGAGTGACTAGAAAAGTTTCGAACTGTATTTATAGTCTCAAGTTAACTTGAATTGACAGTGCTTAGTTTTCATTTTATTAGCCCTCAAATAGGTCTCCTATTAGTGAGAGGCCAATTTTAAACACGAATACAACGGCGGAGGAGGAAGAACCATATTTAAAGGACACCTACTACCTTAAGAATTAATATGATGGATATGGGCATTATGGTTGTATCAGACAGGAGGTTAGACATAAACTTAGATCATAAAATTAGAGCTGCGTATAAAGCAGTCGTAAAAAAAGAAGGAAGGGTCCAGGCATGGAATCTTGATTTACTAAAAGATGTAAAGACGTTCACAATATACAAACAAAAGGGGGATGAACTAAAATCTCTTCAATATATCACTGACATTATACACGAGACAAATATGATCGAATTAAGGACATAAAATGAATCATTTCTAATGGAACCGAACAAATGTTTCCAAAAAAGTGAGTTAGCAGTTAAAGAACCAAACAGAAATTCTGAGTTACAAGATCCCTACGCCAAACCAGTTATAAGAACCTGATAGTGAAAACCGTTGTTAAAAGAATTAAAGGAATTTGAATCTTCCAGGAAAAATAATGAAATAATTAAAGCAAAATTTAACACAAGGTATTTCAAGAGCGGATATAGAAACCAGTTGTTGAAGGTGATAAAGGAGAAGAACTGGGCAATGAAGCACAAGTGCAAGACTTAGAGAAAAAACATTTGCAGAGGATTCTGAACCATGAAGAGGTAAAAGAAGTTGAATAGGTTAATTATGTAATGGAAATGTACTCCTTATTAAAGAGGGGACCTTATGGGCAATGGGAATGAGAATGAGAAATCATTAGGCACCTGGGACACATGATTTGACAGAGCAACTTTTAAAAATGGTAAACTTGGAGATTGATACTCTAGAATTAATATGCGGTAAGAATAATTGTTCTTCGTAAATGATCAAACGGCCTAACTGAACCAATTTGCAAATGAAATTGGCTTTGCATCTTATGTAGAAAGATAACTTGGAACCTATTAAGAAGGTTATCGTTGCAGCAGATGAACAGAGGAACTGATCTTTTAGATTAGGTATACCTCTGAGTAAAAGAAAGTTCTCATATAGATAAATTCTTTTACTTTCTCGAAGATGGACTGAGGGGTGAGATCTTGTTCTCGTCGTTCCTCTGACTAACCAAACAGACAATCAATTAGTCTCCAGACTGTCCAGTATGGCGCGACCAAAATAAAAACAGGCCAACGCAAACGACTTCAAGGCTTTGACATGAATAGCTCTGAATAACATAAGGAATAAGACATTTGTCAATGTATATTTGAAAAATCTAATTTATATTGGGAAGCAAGATGTTAAACGACCAACGACTTTAGCATAAGAAAACTTTCTCAATGGTGTGCTAACTTGTCCATCAACATGAACCCCACTAATAGAGTTGGGATGCGTAGATTTACTTCAGGAGATAAACCTTCGCTTTATTTATTTGAAAAGCTTATGTGGCGAGAGGATCACTGACATTTATTCTAAATGAAAGCTTAGGAAATGGAAGATTAAAGATCCAACTTACTTTCCCATTAAAAGCCTAAGAAATCCTTGACTAGATGGACTAGCCGACCAAAGAAAAGTGGAATGGAATCTCCTATAGACTAAAGAACGGAAATGCTGAAATCTTGTTATTTGTATTTGTAAATCTATATTTGCATGTGGCCAAAAAGGGTTACCCTAAACCTGAACATAGAACTGCAGTGCTAAAATCTATTCACGGGAAATAGCCGAAAGTCAATGGCTGCACATTTATTACGGTTTTACAAACCAGGCATTAACTAGGGAGCTGGAGCTGGTATTTATTCAAGTTTTTTACAACTGTTGTACTCCGTCGGAGCTGGATTAGATAATTAGAAAGGAGAAATGCAGGAAAGGAATAATATTGCAAGGAAAATAATTAACTTGCAATGGAAGAAGGTTTTTATTTTTTTTTCGTACCTTCATTAAAATAAATTAGTACATCATACATATATAATACTTCACTTTACTTTTGCAGGTTTTTTCCCTCAATGCAGGTTTTTGCCCGGCTAAGTCAGAGCGTTCCTCCACTTCTCTCTATCCCACCAATCTTCTACCGGGTTCGGGGTCATCCTCTTCTCCGTCTTCCTACTTGTTCCCATTGCAGAAGTTTCTTCGGCCATCTACGTTCTGGCATCCGCTGACAGTGCCCATACCATTGCAGTCTGCTCCTTCTAATCCTCTCCAGAACTCCTTCGGTCACTCCTAACCTGCTTCTAATATCCTCATTCCTAACTTTATCCAGGCGGGTAATCCACAGGCATTTCCTCTAGAAATTCATCTCTGCCATTTGTAGTATGGAGTAGAGTCCTAGGTTAAGTGTCCAGATTTCTGCGGCGTAGTTAAGTGAGGGCTCAACAATACTTCTAAAAATTCACCTTTTGTTGTCCATTGAGATGACCATAATCCAGAGGACTGAGTGCAACGTTCTAGTCAACTTTCTT
This sequence comes from Halyomorpha halys, assembly GCF_000696795.3. Classification (NCBI taxonomy): domain Eukaryota; kingdom Metazoa; phylum Arthropoda; class Insecta; order Hemiptera; family Pentatomidae; genus Halyomorpha; species Halyomorpha halys. The sequence goes on from NW_027105487.1 coordinate 556,884, forward strand.
GCGAGACCAACTCTCCTCCAAACCTCTGGTTCCGACTCACCGTTCCCATCTATGGTTGACCCTAGGTATTTAAAGGAGTCTACCTTCTTACATATACGTCCATTAATCTGAAGGTCTGCGGCCTCTTTCCAGTCAACTGGTAGGTATTCGGTATTATCAAAATTTATTTATAGACCCAACAGGTTTTATTCAGGCCCTTCAGTGCTTCTTCAAGGTCATCTCAGCTATATGCGAACATTGCTTGGTCGTCGAGAAGAAAAGCGAGAACAGCATGTGTCCGTAGATGTCAATGCCTATCCCCTCCCATTCCGCGCTCCACTCCTTTACTGCCTGTTGTAAATAAATTTTAAACAGGGTTAGGGACATACTGCAACCCTGCTTAAGACCCTTGGACGCAGAAAAAGGCTCAAACAAGTAAGAGCCAAGCTTTACACTGTACCCGTCTTCTCTGTACATACTCCTCACTGCATTTATTAATTGTCTTCAACAATTATACCGAAATACCTCCAGGTCCCGCAGCTTTTCCACTGCAATTTCTGAGTGCGACAAGAACTCCATCCTCTTGCACAGTTATCTTACCTTACGCATGCTCCTCAGGTGGATCTGTACCATATCATTCTGGCCTTGTTTCAGTGAGCAGATTTTTGTAATGGCTCACGCTTAGAGGAATCAGATTACCCTTCACTTGTGTTCTGAGAGCTTTAAGTATCCCCCATGACTCGCGAATCTTATTGTAGCCCAGGGTATTATCAATCCTGCTGCAACTGGCTTCCCATGCTTGGTTCTTGCTTTCTGCAATAGTACCTGTGAATTTGGGCTTTTATATTCTCTCCAATCTTCTTGGCTTCTGAAACACAGCCGTTTATTGAAAGGAACTTTTTTCTTTCCTACCATTTCAACTATTTCCCTGTTCCACCATTCTTTTGTCGGATTAGTTTCTACTTCCACTAGGGCTTCACTAGCTGCTTCATGGATACGCTTCTTAATGTGTTGATATATCTCAACGGCATCACTGCCCACATTATCAATCATTTTGCTTTCCAGGCGGTGTTTGTAGAGGTCCCTAGTGCTTTCTTCATTGAGTAGGTGAAGCTTATACTTACGCTTGTCTAAGCCATCGGATGTTGCTTTTTCATGTGATGTTGTTTGCTTCCTTCTCCACAGTGTCAAGCAATTGCTCTTAACAAGTAGTGATCACTGCCACATTCCATCCCTCGCAAGACTCTTACATGCATTATTGTTAGTAAGCTATACTGCTTGGTAATACAGTAATCCAAGATAGAAGGTCTGAATCCTGGTTTACTCCAAGTGAACTGATGTTCGTTTCTATGCTGGAAGAAAGTGTTTTGTACTTTTAGGTCGAACTCCTCGCAGATATCACGGAGTCTGAGGCCGAAATCATTTATTTCCTCCTCCCCTCATGTGTACCTACCACCGGATTTCTTTTTTCTTCCTTTCCAAATCGCATTCATGTCCCCCATTATAAACACTTGGTCCTTGTGTCCATCAAAAAAGGTCCTTTTCGGTGGCCAATCTATTGTTATCTGAGCAGTAGATTCCAAGAATAGAAACATTGTAGCCGAATACTCTCAAGTCTATTCTTATAACCCTTTCCAAGACCATCTCAAAAAAGGTCACCTATCGTTTGTGTTTTCCTAGGATTGCAATGCCCTAACCCCCTCACCTTTATCCACTCTACTCCAATGTGGATCCAATCTCCAATTCTTTCCTGTCCGCTTCCTTTCACCTTTGTTTCCGTCAGAACGACAATGTCGAGATTCGACTTCTCCATCTTTAGCGGACCTCCTCTGTAGCCTGAACACAGGCACGAGTATATAATACTTGAAATGTATTATGCATTCTTTTACTGAGTCTTAATGGAAGAAGGCATTGGAGAATCATGCATTAAAGAAAAATGTAGGAATAGGCTTGTTAATAGATTTAACGAGAAGTCACAGAGGAACATCAAGCAAAAATGATGCCTGGCCTTGTTTTTAGGATTTTTCAATACTAAGTGCAAGCCAATTATGTTCCAGACAATACCTGGTAATATAGAGTATCATTGATAAAACACTGACAATATAAGATATCAAAAGGTAAGGAGTCTCCACAAACTAATTTTGGCCATACAATTACAAAAATCATATCATAAATGTAGAATAGTATGTATACCAAACAAAAAAAAAAATATGGAATGTAAGTAACGAGTTACTTTCAGGTTTCTGACGGATTTATTCCTGTAAAAGAAAGAAAGAAATTATAACTGAAATATAATAATGAAGAAAATGTTTTTTATTAAAGAATTTGTTTTTGGTTTTTATTTAATTAATTAGCAATAGTAAAAATGTTGATTAAATAATAACGGAAGTGACAAATCTATTTCAAATGACTTCTGTGATACTCACGCCAGTTGATCGTAATCTTCCTACTAGAACACACTCGTGACAGGATATCTCGGTTGTTCAATTTGGTTGTAATGATGCAGTTTAAACCACCTTGCTGCATGAATTTAGTGAATGAGTGTACATAATTCCGAAGACGGAAATGCAGATGCCTTCGGATCCCTTTTAAGGATCCGAAGGCATCTGCATGAGTTATAAACAAATATTATTTATTGGAAGACGTTCTAATTAACTCAGCTTATGTTGTTGTTAAGGTTTTAGGTTGTTTCTGCGTGGAGCCTAGTGAAAATGTTTTGGTTAGCTGCGGTTGGAAGAAATTTCACTCATTCACATATACTTCAATAATATGTCGGTTCGTGTTTCTGTACACTAATAGGGGTGAAGAATGATTAATGGATTATTACAATAGTTGGGCGTTGATGACCACTGGGTTAACGCCGTAAAGACCTAACGAACAACTAATATAAGTGGCTTGTAGAAAATCATTTACAGTTAAGTAGATCAGGTTATCTGAAAGGAACAAGTGGATGATATAACCACTTCCAGCATGTGATCTTAGGCTATTTAACAAATTGAATAATGTGCTTAGTTCTTTTTCGCACATATTAGGAAAATATGTGATCGATTAAACAGTGTGATTTTGAATACCATTTTCATTATAAAAATGAACGGACTGGGTTTTGGTATAAATCACCAAAAATTTTCAGATTTGCGAAGGGAGTAAAATTGGAGATAAAATTTGTATTCATTGGAATGAGTAGGCTGCTGAGAGGAGTTTTATAGTAATTATTGACCTTGATGAAAGTTTTTCAGAATTGGGACTTCATTAATGATTTTAGAGAATATGAACAGGAGAAATATGATCTACTGTAGAATATTTTGATTGAATATCATTTTAACATTAGGGCTTGTATGTATAATGGTGGAGATGTTGCATGAGTTATAATTGGAATAATATGAGTTCTGAACTTGATAAGAGTGACATGAGTGGAATTTTATGATTTGTAATATTAATGGAAGAAGGGGTATGAATTCCACAAGTCATGTGAATCGCAGAGCCTTTAACTATCGTCTACTCTTGAAAACAAACAGTATTGCATTGATGTATTATGGATATAGTACTTTTAACTAAGTATGACCTCAAGTAATAGACCTTATAGGATTTTCCTCTGTACCCTTTTTCTCGGCCAACAAGTGGAATAACTAAGAAAGTTTAGAAGAAGAACAAGGGACTGTCAGCATGTTTCATCGACCTCGAAATTGTATCTTAAATTGTATATTAAATGCGATCCTGTCTCCTCAGATGCTATGTGTTACCCATGTATGTATCTAGGTCCCGTGGCCATCTTCTTTTCAGACGCCTCGGAGGATTATCAGGCATTGTTAAGGATGAAAGATTAAGAATTAATGGGTTAGGATGGTTAAGGAGATTGGAATAAAAAGACGCATATCTGTTTTGGGTCAAATCTGCAACGAATGGGATGTTAAGGTCTTTGTGAATGAGTTTATTTGTGACGTAATAAGGAGCATCAAG
>NW_027105487.1:561568-653218 GCF_000696795.3 Halyomorpha halys
CGTTTTAATAAGAGTTTTTCTAGGATTTTGCCCATAATGAGCAGGAGCGAAATAGGACGGTAGGAAGATGGATATTCAAGTGGCAAGTACTGAATTTAAAGTAAAAATTCCAGTGTGTTCAAATGGAATACTTTCAAGCTCGCCCCGTCCCCCAAATCTTCTAATTAGATGTAGTCGTTTCTTACCTTTGAAACATTTGCTAATAAAGAGTAAAGCAGTCTGAAAAAAAGTGTTTTGTGTGCAAATCTGGAAACTGGCGTGTGCTCCGATTCGGGCTTGATTTTTCTTCAATTAAATCTTTAAAATAAAGTAAGAAATGCAAAATGTCATTTGTCTGGTTTTGGGCTGCTGGTCATAAGGAAACGGTTTAATTTATTTCAACGAAACCTTTTTCTGTAGTTACAATGAGCTCTGTATACGGTTGACATTTTTTTTTTCATGAATCACTTTAATTTCAGATTATTTTGGTGGTTGAAAAAAAAATAAGAGAAATGATAATTTCTAGAAGAGACTACACATTGAAAATTACGGTACCAAGAATGGAACTTGATAGAATAGAATTTCTCAACGTTTAAATACACTTTAATCTAGATTTCGAGATATCCATTCACTCACTCATCTCCAGACGGAATTACAAACTCGTTCACTGAAATTATGCTAAATTGCGGGAAAAGAATACACACAGTTCCATTTTTATAATTTTTTCAACTTGTAACTTTTTTTTTAATTTTATAACATTTACCCTTTACCAAGATCCAAGTTTCAGGAGAAAAAACGTTTTCTGTATCTAAGGCTCACTTATTTATTTCCAATAATGAAGATGATTGAAAAACTAGAACTGGACAACCATTGAAGTATCGATTTTTGGGTGTGACAATTTGTTTTTCTGTAAAAAAACAAATAGAAAATTCAGATTCTTAAGATAATCTAATACATAACGTTACATAACCATATTTTGATGTTACACGTCGTAAAAAACTTCTCAGTAGTTTCGTAATATATATATATATATATAAAGTATACCTATGCTTCTTCAGAGGAAGAAGTTCATTTAATGGTATAGTCCTTCTTAGAATTGCTTAAAAGTCTCGATGCCTTTTATTATCACAGGACAGGATTACAATCTTACTTCTACACAATAAAAAGATGTATTCATAGAATGTGACAGTACAAGAACACTGTCTCATGAGAAGGACGAAGTTGCAAAGAGAAGAAGCCTGTATGAAGTGAGAAGAGACATAGCTGCCAAGGCAACACCTGGCACACTGACTGCAATAAGAGGACACGGCTAAGACAAAAGAGGAGTGCATGTCGGCAACAATAGTCACAGCTCTCCAAGCTGGCCACACTCGGCAAAAAGAGGATCTCCTTCGACTCGGCAAAGGAGAACGAATCAACAAAACAAATAAAATATTGCAATAGAAACAAATCATATTAGTATGTTCGTATTACGTCTCCGTAACTGTTCAAATATCAAACACGCATATGCGCGCCCACGCTAATAACATTAGAAGTGAACATGATTATACATTTAGATCATATTAATATTAAATAATATCAATTTAATATAATTACATCCGGATTTTAAAGTATAAATAGTATACTACTATATTCGGATCTTTCAATGTCATTAAAAAATAGAATAAGAGTGCAGTAGTTTTCAAAATGACTTCTGGCCATTTATGTCATTAAGAAAATTAAAAACTTAAATTTTTTTTTATAAGGTCTTGAATCAAATACACAGTAAATACATATGATGTTCTATATTAATTTTATTCAATTTCAGCAGTCTATATTTCCTTTAATGAATTTTTTTTTAAACTTAATTTTGAAATAGCGTACGTAGGCCTTTATAAATGAAATAAATATGCCTTACTATCTAAAAAAATATAATTTTTTTTCTATTCATTTCAATTTCTGATTTGACTTCTATATTTGAATAAATTTTTACTTTTAACTAGTCATATTAAATCAAAAATATCAGACTGGATTCCATTGAATGGAGTAAATTAATAGATTATGAATTGTCAAAGATTCAAATTTTCATTCTTAATGTAGCTAGATGGTATAAATTTCAGCGTTAAATAGAAAATTATTATTCATTATTGGAATTTAGGAAGTAATCTCTTCAATGCCTTATTGAATTTTTTTTTATTTTCAACTTCAACCACTTTAACCAGCTTGCTCAACATTGGCTGCCACCTTTGTAGTTGCCCCCAATTTAAATCCACAGTCCTCAATATGTTAATTTCTGTTTTGTTTTTTTAAACCACATCACTAAAAGTTTAAATCAAAGATTTTTCGAAGATTCCTGGAACTGAATTCACAATTTTCAATGATTACAATTCGATTTATAAATTAATTTAAACATTTTACGTGTAGGTTAGCTTGATTCTGTTTTAGTGATTGTTTGATAAGTTTCTAGCAAATGAACCTGTAGTTTTTCTCTTTTTATTAGCTTACCTTTTTAACTTTTTTTTTTTATTGTGCAATATTACATTCTGTCTTATATTTACAGATAATGGTATCAGAGATCTTGGAGCTCATTTACACTGTATTTACAAATATATAAATTAAACGATAGCAAAATAAGAAATACAAGACAAAATAATAATAATAAAAAATAATAGAATAATGAAAACCAAATTAAACTTAGAGTAAAATAATATCTTAAACAAAATAATTCTGAACCTTTTTTTTCAACTTTCAGTTCAAATCATTTAAAAGACCAAGATTTGTGGAGATAAAATTGGAATTGGCAACAGTGTCGTTTAAATTTGATATATAATATGGCAAATCAAATCGAAACTTTTTTAATCATACAAAACATTTTTTTATTTAAACTAAAATATCATAAAGGAAAATCTGAAAATTCATATTTTTATTAGCATATCTCGAGACAGTGCTTTATCCTGCTAAATGCTTTGAACATGATTAATATTTTTCACACGTATGCATTGTTGTAAATTTTATACCTTATTATTTTAATTCTATATTTTAAGTGTCTTAACTAAGCTTAAACACTAGCATGTTGCATAGATTTTCGATTTTCAAAAATATTCTCATATTATTCTATTAGAAAGCAACCAGTAGGTTACTAGTTGAGAGTCACATTATATATTTTCATACAATGTCTTATTTTTAATACCATACCAAATAAATAAATTAATGATCCAACTACATAATAGTTGAAGCAAATTGCCTAACTGCTAAGTTTATTATTCTTCTCCCATTTTCATGTTGTAACTTTTATGAGAACAACTCTTTTTAATTTTTAAACCTCACTGTGAGAAACGTTCTACTTCAATCACAATTTTCATTAGATAATTGTTTTACAAATGTCATTTGTATAACAATTATCTATTATATAAATGTCTTGCGGTAATAAATGTACCGCTAGACATTTATATCACTAATTTAATTTTAGGTTTACTATTTTGTTCATTCTTCCAAGTTCAAATCTATCTTTATTCATAATATTTTATAACACCTGAGCTAACTGTAAAATTTTAATCATTATTATTATCATTATCATAAGAGTGGCTTCAATTTTCATTCCTAATTTGTTTCGTTCCTCGGTGTTTTAAGAAATACAGTAATAAAAATTAAGCATGACATGATATTTTATTTCAACATAGCTATAAAATAAAACTGTTGCATTTTTGATGAACACTTCTGAAAGAGACTTCTAGAATACCACATACACTGCACGTGTTTGAATGGACCAGCAGTTGACTACTGAATTTGAGGGTTACTTATTACTCCGATAACAGAGCAGAGAAACAATACATATAAATTTTGTTTCTATTCAGGTTAAACCTTGTTGACGATAGCTAGCAGTATAAATATGAAAATTAGAATCGAATAAGATAAAAAGAAAGAAGATGATTAATTAAATATTTATTTACTTCAATTATAAATGAAAATTAAATAGGTCTCTAAAAATTTAATTTAATAAAATTGTAAAGTAAGGTTTTCTATATACCATCAAAATTTTGACTCTAGTACCTCTAGGGAAATTCAATTGGAATGTTCTACATATTCTATTTAGAAATTCCTTTGTTAGGAACCTATCGAACCACTTTAGGATAGCACTCTCTCCAAATGTGTCTTCTCTGATGAGAACATATATTAATCTAATAATTAGTTCAGTATTCTCTACTTTTCCAACTTTAAAATACAATACGGCATATCAGTAAATACATTGATATGTCGTATTTTCTTACGTCCAAGGATTTTCCTCGCAAAGAAAAATCTAAAGATGTTTCTGAAAGTCAGATTTTCATATCAACAGAAATAAAAAAAATGCTAGTTCAAATCATTATTAGATTTAAAATTTGAAAGGTGAAAATACTTTTAAAAAAATAAATGATACACAGGCAAATACCGTTTTAATTTTTATATTAAAAAAATAACCTTTTTGTAATAGATTCGTTTAAGCCTTTGAATGGAAGAGATACTTAGTACAATAAGGTGAGGATGATGTTGGAAATGGGTGTGAATTTTTATTGACGAATAAAATACATTAAACAATTATTATAAGTAATTTTGTCTGAATGGTTTGTAGTTTATTGTATTATTAAGCTTTTGATGGACCTCAAAACTCAGCCCTCTAAATATAATATTCTAATTTAGATAACAATTATATAATTGATTTTTCCAACCTTAATATGATGGAAAATAAAATGAATAATATATTTAATAATTAAAACTCCTCATCGTTAAAATTATTCATTAATATTACCTAATATACACTAATATTAATATTATATACTATTGTCAATCTCAAAGTGTTAGGAGTTTTAATATGAGCTCATAAGGAACTGTACTAGTACGACTGTCCTACAAATATATTCACTAGTCGTTCTTTTAAACATGCCAACATTTATTATACAGTGATAGTCGACCGCATGTGTATCAATAAGATGGTCCGGATTACAGTAAGAAAAAACAATTAAAAGAAAATAATGTGAACTATTTTTTACGATATATTTATATATTCATTGATTTTGTACACGTTTTTCTCGATGCATGTGAATATATTTGTATTTATTTATTTTATATAAAATATCCTATGTTATTGTTATCCTTAAGCAATAATGTCTCGGAATACAGTTTGTTTCTATATTCGATATCCGGCTTCCTAAGGAATGTGGTAAAAATAGTATAAATCAGAACATGACCGTATTATGTTAAATGTTTTAAACGCTGTAGAATCGAATGTAGATTGGAATGTATTGAAATCGATATGGAAATATTTTTCTTCTGAACATATGTTATTCCGATTATATTAAAGGTACTATCTGGAGTTATCAAAAAGTCATATGAGTTAGGATTTAATAAGTTTTTTTATTGTAAACCACTTAACCATGTTGTTGGCTGTAATAATAAAACATTCAACTCATAGACGTTTTCAAGTAGAGGGTGCCATTCTTCAGGTAAACCCCTACGCTCCCCACAATAATTTGAAAACCCGAAAAGTTAAGGGGGAATACATTGTCCATGTTTCAAATTCAGCCTTTTCAGAAGACATTATTCAGAGTTTATTGTATTCTAAATAAAGCCTATTTTGAGAGATCCGATTTCCAAAAATGTTTGAAAAAAGGGTACATTTTAGAGAATACTCCTCAAACCTTCGGTAAGTTTGTGAACCAAATTTTTAAAGAAATATTAAATTTTGACTATGCCCCCAATCAGTTGTTGCATCAACACCTCTGTTCTGCCTTATACTACTTTTACCGCAGTCCCTAGATACATTATTCAATTATTCACAAGAATAATCATTCTTAACGGTCATGGTGTTTTATATGGCGCTGCATACCCCGAAATAGATACCAGTTGTTACCTAGCATTATAAACTTTAAACTCACTTGAACCTTGAAACATGGTTTGCTAATTTAATTTGATTAAGGACATAGATTGTTGCGCCATGGATTGAAGACCAAAATAAAAGTATTAAAATTAATATTGAAAGACTATTAGATCAAGAAAGGTTAAAAAAAAAGAAATGGTTGCATAAATAATTTTTGTTCCTTAGTCTGACCATCTTCCTACAAATCAAAATTAATATTATTTTTTAATAATGGAATTTACAACAAGCCGACTACCTAATTGTGAAAGTTGAAAAGTATTCAACTTGTGATCATTAAAATATAGACTAGTGGACGAATTGGAGGGGTGGGAGGGAGGTTCTATAACCCAAGATGGTATTGTATATGATGAGATTGATATGTATAAGAATTTAATATATTATTTAAATAATTACAATAGTAGTTCTCCAACAAGTTAGTGATTCTCAGCACCAAGTCAATCAGGTCTAAGAAGAATATTCAAATCAGACTTAATTGGTACAAAATATGAGGAGACGTGTGAAATGTGGGACCCACTACATTATACATTAAATGACACATTAAAGGTGCCTGTATAATGGGTCAAGCTGGTTAAGGAGGAGATAGGGAGTGGCAGGAGGCGGCAGGGGGCGGTGCGGAGGTCGGTCGGGGTGGGGTGCTAGCCCAGCTCCAGTCGTACTGGGGCCATCAACATGAAGCCGGCCCCAACATGCGTCGCTTAGGACTTATAGCTATCATGGCAGCCATTTCGTGAGTACACAGTTCATCTGTCACCTAGGATAGATTATTTGTTGTCTTATATTGTTCTCTCAGGGTTCCAGTTATTCTGTGACTACTGACACTACCTAACCACCATTATATAATTATACCCATGTTCAACACTGAGTAATATCAATTTAAGGAAGAATAATATCTTGGCAATAAATAGTTGATATCCATCTTAAAAAATTTTCACGTACATAAACAAAATATATGAAAGTCCTTTGAATCAATTTGGGAATAGGCTAGTGGATGACAGAACCCGTCAAATATATATATATAAAAATCCCATAAATTTGTAGTTAATAAAAAAATTATATAAACATTTATGCACCAATTACAAAATAATAGACAAGTCTTTAGAATTGATTTGAGAATTATTAAGCCGGAGGGTTACTGGCCCATACAATAGATAAAAATACTATTACAATTTTCGTTGATAAAAAAATTTAAAAAACAAATATGCACTAGTTATGAAGTATTAAATAAGTAGAATCTGGTATCTTTTTTTATTTTTTGTTTTCTTTAAATAAAAGTAAGGAATTTCCTCAACTCTTTCATTTTTTTTTAATCTAAGGTAGGAGCAAATTTAATTTATAAGTGATTGAAAACTATTATTGAGTAATATTACAGTTTATCTCACTTAAAAAGACAGGTAAAAGAGATATGAGAAAGAGAATACATTCATAATAAGTAATATTGAAATTCTAATTTATACATATGAAAACTTAACTAATATTTGATATATTTAATATTAAATATATCAAATTATAAATGATAATTTGATATATTTAATATTAAATATATCAAATTATAAATGATAATTTGATATATTTAATATTATATGTTTCTTAGATGCAAAATAATCATTTAGAAAAAAAAAATCATATATTTAAATAAACGAAAAATTGGTTTAAATTATTTATTTTAATGTCTTGAGGTTTTAATTATATTATTGTTAGAAATCGTAACTATATATTTTCCTTATCAATATTTCATGATAGATATATAATTGTTTTACACAATCTTTACAAGGTAACAGGTCTTGGAGCCACTAAACCATTCATTAATGTATTAATGCAATTTTGATTTAAAAAAAAAATCGATCATTACTTTTTGTTTATCTAAAATTAATGATTTCTCTAAAGTTAGATAGATTAGAAGATAATAAGTGTGAAAAATAATTGAAAAAAAAGGCAAGAATAAATAAACAATGATAAGAGCGCCTTAAAATAAGAAATTGATGAAGGTACTACTTTTCTTCCATGTTTACCAACTTCCTTTTTTTAATTCTAAAAATAATCCTTATATGTGTGAACTATACATATTGTAGAAATAACTTATAAAGTATGGTTGGTATTTATTACAATGTAACATTTACAAAACTATTTAATAATTATGTCTGGAGAAAACTAACAGGTAGTAATAAATTAATGAGTAAAATAAAAGTTGCTATCAAAATTTTCCTTAGATTATATTGTACATAAGAAAAATTACGGTATTAAGTAATTACAAATTCAATATAAGGGCTTGAAGAAAAGTATACTTTAATCGTATGTTAACATTTGGTTTTATATTTTTTAAAAAAAATTATTTATTTTTTCATATATAATAATTAATATGTATTTAACAAATTAAAGTAAGACAGATTCCTCAAAATGTGCGTAAGTAGAACTTGAATGAAAAAGTATCGTTTTTATAAATATATGAATTAACTTTCAATTAATCGGTTGAGGGAAGATAAAATAATGATTTTACTGATCCGTAAAAAATAAATATAGATAAACAAATATTTTCAGTTTCCAATTCATCCAATAAATATGTATAAAGTATTATTTTTAGATGCTAGTATTTATATATAAAAGTGACAAAACTAACAGTAACGAAAAGTAATCTATTATTTTGGGCTACCGTTGAATAATTAAAAATATATATTGGAATATACGTAAGAATAATAAAATAATCATAAACAAGAGGTACTCTTGTTTTTAGTACTGTATTATTTAAAGGAATTCTTTAGAGTGCTTAAAATGTAATTAAATATAATAACATTATCCTCTATAATAAAAATAATGGATTGATAATCTCCTTTTGAAGAGGATGTTTGATACCGCAGAAACATGTACTCAAGCATACATGGGACTATGAACACAGTTTCACGATAACATTTTATTTAAAATAACAATATCTTAAGCATCAGATTTACACAATCCTAATCCCATGGATTTTTGTCAGTACACCATGCTCCAATTAATAATCAAATAACATTAACTCGACCGTTCTTATATTGAAAATTAAATTTTAAAAATACATTAATATTTATCATATAGAATGAAGTGCCATCACATCATAAGAAGTGTCATCACGTTTAAGCACTTTAGCATGCCATAATTTACATCATTGATTGTGCATAATTTGATCACCCCTGCTTTACATTTATTACTCAGCTTTTTCGTTTCTCCAGCATTTATATGATCTTTAAAACAATACGTTATACATTTAAACTTACAATGTTTTCACCTTTTTACAGTTATTCTTGTGATAGATTTCAACAGGAAAACTACTAATTTTTTTCTTTTCTTTAGGAACCTTTATTATAAAGAATTCACCAAATTCAGTATTAATTTTCATTTATTTTTAACATAATATTTGCATAATATTGTTAAAACTATTGTAAATCCTAAAATGTATTCACAGACCTGGTTTAGTGGTATTTAAAAAAATGTTAAATAAATCTGTTCTATATGAATTGGAAATTATAATAATGAATTTATTTATCATGATAATGAAACACAATTCATTAATATAAAAAATATTTCATCTTTTTTTGTTTTTTAAAAATGTTTTTTAGGACTGTAACTTCATAAGTTAATACTTACTTTATCACTTCTAAGAATCTGTTATCACATAATATTCAATATTTATTATTTAAGTTTAAGTAATAAATATTTTTATTACATTAGAGTTTAAGCACTAGTTGGAGCTATCAAGCAATGCAGTGTTTCATTACAATAACAATCAGGCTTTCATTAAACACTACAATCATCAGAAATAAATAAAATGAAAATCTATTATATCTCTTTTTTCTTCAAATTAGGCCGAAACTTTTGAACTCATCAATGTATTTGTGATAAAGTATTAACAGCTCAGTTTAACTTAATTAAAAAATATATATATATGTCTAGCAAGAGTATAGTATATCAGCAAATTAATTTACCATATCGTCGCTTAAACCTTAAGTCCGATAAAGTAATAAAATAAAATGTTATACCATTTAAAATTATGAAAAATCAAAGTACCATACATTCTAGACTCCTCTAGAATAAATTCTTGAATTAAAAAAAAAAAACATTCATATCTCCTTCAAAATGATAATAGATACCCATACATCTAGTTGGATGATTTTTTAAAAAATATAGAAATCGTATCGCTGATTTTTTTGAACCTACACAGCTTATGAGACGATATGCTTTGCAAGATCTGATTGAGTATGAGAAAAATATTTTTTTGTACCATTTATAATTTTTAGTGAATATTAACAATATTAAAAAAAAAAAATGCGAAGGCTGAGTTGAAGCTACGGCCTTAAGTATTGGGTGTGAAATTCATCATATGAGTCGGGTGAATAATTAGTTATGAAAATCAGCTGCCTAGCCGCAACCCACATTAAAAGAGATCAATAAAAAATTACAGTATAATTAAAAAAATGATGACATCTTGAAGTAATGTACTATTTCTAGCTGTTTTGCATTTTTTCCACTTTTGATGTACAATAATCTGTCTAAGGTGTGCACCATATGAGCTCGTTCATTTATTTCCTGATAATGACTGAGTCCTTGAAACGTAGAATGAATATAGAACAGAATTTAGCTCTTTACTGTAGTTTGAGAAACATAAGGCCTTGTTTTTTATTATTATTTCCTTTTTTCTTAAAAAAAACTTCCATTTAAACCATTTAGTTATTTATAAGTATAATTTTGTTATCCATTGTCCTTAATTTTGTTATATTGTTTGTTCTTTCGCATTGGTATCCTTCTAATTAAGATTTTTTTATTAGCTCTTAAAACTTTCTCTGTCAATTTTGTATAATGATTAAGAATAAAATCTACTTATTGCTTACAACATTTTGACATTTCGAACGTTACGGGTTTAAAACTTGGCATTAGGAAGGGATTGGGCTTTCCTTCAATGAGATTCTTGAATCTCAAGAAATGAAGGAGATGAAATTCAATTGAGATACTTGAATAAAACATAAATAACTTTTGAAAAATAACAAAAAAAAAATGTTATGATAATTAACCATTTAAAATAATTCATTATTTAAAACAGTTATTCACTTTCAAATTTAAAATCTTAGTTTAAACCTTTAAAAAAAATTTCCCATTTTATTTAAATCCTCGTTTTTAATTCCAATCTATTCTCAATCGTTAAAAGTTTTTTGATTACTGAATGCCTTATCTTTTTCTCTTCACTTAATATTTTGATTTGAAACTTAGCTTTAAAACTTAATAAGCCCTAAAAATAGATTTATGGGATGGATGACAATAAACAGACGCGAACATTCACGTTGATTTGAGATGACAGTCAAATCATACTTATCGAAAGAAGATGCAACCCCAATGTTTTATTTTCAATGGCAAAATGAAACTTTGGCGCAACAAAATTTCAAACATTTTTATGTTTGAATTTTATGTAAAACAGTAATATTCCTGTTTTATTTGCTTTAGCTAAAAATATTAAGAGCAAAAAAGTGGTAATTCCGCCCTTGAGTCAGATAGATAAATTTCAGAGTTAAATATCATCAAGTATATAAGCATTCTTTTTAATATTTCAAATTATAAATTGACCCCCTCCTTTCAAATTAGCAGCAGTGGCACACATAGGATTCTGTTTCAGAAAGGATCGGAACCGTGAATTAAAAATAAACTGTGAAATTTTTTCTGTTTCTCTATTTCCACTGGGTAGGTAGGTACGTAAATATTTTATTGATTAAGAAATGTTTAATTTTTTTATTTTAAAACAGATTTTACCGGAGATGTGTATGAAGCCAGAGAGTCATGAAAAATGTTTTTGAGTTTGGTTAGGAAAAAATAGAAAATAGAATTTGATAAAATTAATATTGAGTCGTATTCATACCAATCTCAGACTTCTCTCCAAATTTTGGCTGAATTGAATCGCCGTTTTCGAAACATAGGTGTATTAGGGAAAATACGTTAGAGCATGGATAAACTAAACAAACAAGAACAATGTATGAAATCGAATAAAATATATACTATACCATTTTTATTTTAATATTTAACTTTCTTGGAAGATTACACCGTCATGACAATGTTTACGCACGCATTAGCGATAGCTACTGACAGAATCTGACGAAATTCATACAAGCCCCATATTACAATTATATCCAACTCTCCTCGAAATTTCGGCTGGTTTGGACAAGTCCGTTTTTGAAATATTGGCGTACGGGAGAAAATACGTTTACGCATGCGTGAGCGAAAGTACCTGACGGAATCGATATGGGACCTACTAGATCCATACAGTCTCTGAAAAAGTCATGAAAATACTATTAATAGTTTGATCATGTCCGAAAACAAATTTGACTGACAGGCACGGAAACAAATTTGTTCCTTGATGTCAAAAACGAAAAGTTCAAGTGAACATTTTCGAGCTTAAACACAATTTTTTTTAATACCTTCATGAATATAAATAATTCCTTATCTTTAGTAATGGGGAAGGAAAAATATAAGTTGCTTTTAATAAAAGTTATGGTCTATAAATATGTGGTGGTTAACATAGGCTTCCTTATAGTCCAAAAACATAGTATCTAAATTTTTTTGAACTGATTTTATACAGAATAAACATTTGGTTTTTTGTTTTGGTAGTTTTATAATTAGTTTTCGGAGTTGATTTCACTTATACTAAACCCATGACTAAAATATTTAGGGGGTTAGGGCTAGAGAATACCCCTTTTGTTGTGTTGTTACGAAAGGAAGTCTCTTAGAGATACCCTTCCGCTGACCTCGATCTCCCCGCAGTTCCATCTTTTGCTGCCTCACTCATTCCACTTTGTTGGTCACTGTCTTGCCTTCGTCATAAACCAACTTCTTTTTATAGTGTCCATCTCTTCATTTTCAGTCGTTCATCTAATCATGAGTGATATCCAGCCCTGTCAGATCGTTACATCTGACCACACCATGACTTGATCCTTATCAATCAAGAGCAATCTTGTTACTGAACGTGGTAGGGAATGTTTTGAAAAAATATTCCTAATGTAATAGCATACTTTAATTTGTTTCAAGTAGAATTTATACAAATTGTTGTGAAGCCAAAATAATCTTCCTTTTAAAATTTGAATACTCAAGTAGAAAAGTATTAAATTATCTAGTCTATTAAAAAAACAAAAAGATACCCCTTATATATTCAAGGGATTGTATATTGAAGATTAACAATAGTACTACAGAAATACACAGATATCAAAGAAGTAAAACGATAACTTCGAGGTTTCCCAAAATTAATAATTGCACAAAATATTTAATGTGAACAAAGATAAATAAACCGAGATAAAGTCAAGACATTATCACGACAGTTCATTTCATTTTTATAACTGTCACAGCTAAAATTGAAACTTTACTACATATTATATTGCTAATTTATATATTTTACGAAAGGTAGATGGTTATTTTAAAAAATAAAAAATAATTTTAATTATTGAATTAAAACGGTTGACGAATATTCTTTATAAATTTTATTCAAATACTTAATTTGTATTTTGTAGCCAATATATTTTTTAATATTTTACTAATATTTTTTTTTATAGATGAAATCCTAACTTGGTCAGTTATTATGAACTGTCTTAATCAAGAAAAATTAGTTATTATGGATAAAGAAATTCAATTATCCTCCTTCGCAGATCATATGAATAAATTAGATAATCTCTATTTTTTACTAATATTATATTTTAATTTTACGAAGTTCTTAAATAACCTATTACTGACTTTCCTAAACAGTTATTTTCTAAATACTCAATATTAGCTGCCAAAAGAAATATTAAAATGCTAACCAGCAAAGCAGTCTGTCCATTTCTGGAGCTACTTATTTAAAAGTCAAAGCAAGGCTATTACGTCTAAAAGTTTTACACATCCAAGTTTCAACTCTTTGATACTTGATTCAAATTTGGAAGGAGGCTGTTCAAAAAAAAAAAAGTTATTTCCAATTAGCAAACTACCACTGTTGCAGAAAACTGGACAACATTTAATTGATTGACATAAGCCAAGTTGTTGTTGTCTAGGGCTTTTGGGGCATAAAACCCTGAGGTCATCAACGCCCAGTAATTTACATTATGTATAGCCCTTCTTCTCGTGATTAATTTTCTACTTTATATTTATTTGCACTCAAGTTTCATGTAAAAGAAATTATTAATTAAATTATAAGAGATTTATTAAGTCGTCATAAGTAACTTCCGATGCAGCTAAGTATAATCTATTGTTCGTATCTACCAGTTACCATTACAACAAGTTTTTGTTTTCACTATATAGACGAGGCTTCAGTTAGTCTTATTCGTCATGTAATGCTTTGGGAATTTAAACAAGGCAATAGCGCTTAGGCGATAGCTGAAAAAATATGCAGTTTATATGGTGGACTAATAACTGATTGGGCAGTTAGAAATTGGTTTATAAAATTCCGTTCTGGAGAAACGGCCTAAAGAGACAACCGAGGGCGCAACGTCCTTCCGATTTTGACGACAACCTTTTAAAGGCAACATTGGAGCAAAATCCACGGCAATCAACAAGAGGTAGTAGTAGCAGTAAACGCAGAATGAATAGATCACAACCAACTATTAACCGCTACCTGAAGAAATTATGGAAAATCAGCAAGTTAAGAGTATAGGTTTCTCACAATCTCAGTGAACGAAATAAAGAAGATCGCATGTCTGCTCTCAAGGTAAAAATTAACGCAATCTTATTGCACATTTATATGAAAATAAATATAATAGAAACCGCTATTAATAATTTCAATTTTATAGGCACTGTCGTTTTTGTGGTGAATTAGGTAATATGTATAACAATTATTAATTGATAACGCAATTAGGTTACATTACAAAAATAGTAAGTTAAACGAATTCCATAATGTTATATAAAGTAGCTTTTCAATCAATATTACCGTAAGCCTAAGAGGTATCGTCGGGCCTTGGACCAAACTGAGAATCTACAAGTTCTTACTTTTGTCGATAAGATGAAATATGAAAGCTACATTATAATATTTCACAAGAATATGAGAAATGAGATATTCATGTCTTTAACTTAGGTTAACGTAATAAAAAAATAAATTTGATCAAGTAAGTGAAAGTAATAAGTGGAATTTGACCTTTTTTTCACATTCTTAGTTTTCTCTTAAGAAATATCCCCTTTCTCACCAACTTTTTAAGCCACTGTAAAATTATGAAAGCTCTAATAACATTATTTTTTAACAGATTAACTTAGGAATAAACACGGGGCAGAAGATATACCATGCCAGCAATACTTAATCATAAATTTTGCATGGACTTGGTAATATGAAGTCACAAGAAGAGAAGTATTTTCATTCATAGCATTTTACTTAAACTAAGACCTGACAAAAGAATATTATGATGGTTTGTTCAGAAAATAGGAATTCAAGAAACATTTAAGAATTTATTGCAATAATCTTGTACATTCCTAAACATCTATAGTTGCTAATGAATATTAAAAAGTCTAAATAAAGGTTCGAAAATAAAATAAAATTACAGTTTACAATCATCAGTTGCAATAAATTAGATTTGTTACATGTTAACACTTAATTAATATTATAAAAAAAGAACCAGATAGAACATTTCTAATTGCAGTAACTTATCTCGCAACGGTAGTGAAGAATCAAGTTAAGATTTTTTTTTATGAACACAGAATAAAATCGTGGTAAAATATGGGTGATATCATTTTTAATATAAATTGGAATGTGGAATGATAGATGTTAATGTGAAGGAATTATAGATCCTATGCGAAATTCAGTTAAAATACTCAATATACCATCCAATCTATACAATAAGGTTCATTTCCTTGCCACACTCGGAGGACGAGTTGCTAGAGTGGCTGAAGTGGAAATTACGTCGGAAAAGGTCACGTATGCCCTCAAGTCGCCCTGGTACAAGGTTAAGTACTTCCGTGAGGCCACAAGTTTTTGTCGCTCTTAAAACAAGAGAAGAAGATCACGGGAAGATAGGAGCTCCACTCAGCATTCCTAGCGACTCCCAGCCGAGGATAGCCTGTCCTTTAGATCTCGGATAGGTGTTGTCTTTTCTTTTAGAACTTTTTTTTTTTTTAATTTTTTTGGTTAATGTCCTCTGTTGATAAAGACGTCACTGCCACGTATGACTTTCTTATTGAAGTAACTATGGATTGTTCAATCAATAGTAGAGTTCTTGAGATGGAATAGAATCTAACATGTCACTAAACCCTAAGACGTTAGAGAAAGAGATTAGTACCAATAGCCCTAGTTTTTTTTTAATTTCACTTACTTACAGTATACCTACATAAGGATTGTAGTCATGCAAATTTTTTTTTTAGTTTTCAACAGATACACACGTTATAAAGTCCATGGAGTCCAAATAACTAAGTTTCGCAAAATGATATGTGTGTGTTTTTGAACAGCCTAACTCAAAATGGATAGTCATATAAAACTGAAATTACATATTTAAGTTGGGTATATTCCTGAGTTGTTACAGTAACTTTTTTCATTAAATCGACTGGCCAGAAGTGAAATTGAATCGATTATTCGATTTTGATTAAATTTGGTAAAGTAATATAGTGATCTTTAATATCAACTTAGACTTAATTATTCTCATTGAAACAGATTTACAAGGCTTAAATACTAAAGTTCCAAAATATTGTCGTTCAAAAAAAAAAGTCCTTTTAAGTACCTTTAATTTTGTTTATATGAAATAATCAATCATCTCTCATTGTTAGTAGTGATACCAACTTGATGAAAATTAACTATGAAAGGGTTTATTAGTTAAATAAAGGAGAAAAATGAAGAAATAGAGACAGCAGTTTTAAGACTGGAAAATCGTAGACAGCCGAACGCGCCCAACTTCCCCCGATTCCTATCATATGTACTCGGCTTTGTAATATTTTGTTAAACTGTTTTATTTTTGACAGGAACAAGGTTAATAATTGTTCGCACCTCAAGAAACCCTTTAATACCAAATTTTAGAGCAACAGAAAAATAAAAATTTACTGTTAGAAATGTTTTCCTTCCGCAATCAGTGTTTAGGGTAGTTAGTATGATGCGTACACCTCACGAGAAATTTTCTGTTATAGTTAAATAGTTGAGAAATCTGCTAGAATTGTTGAGGCAGCTCAATTTTTTACCACATTTTCTGAGTTAATAAAATCATTGAAGTAAATATTTTCTAGTACTGAAGTTAGACGAATTTCTTTTCTTTGAGTCCACTTAGTTTTCGTTTAAGTATAGAAAATTAAATATAAATAACTTTTTAATTATTTGATAAGCTGATTAGGTTTCGTTTCCAAGTGTATAAGATAGTTCTCTTTAGCGTGAATTCTAATATTTAGGGTTGGAATGATACATTAAATTGATAAAATTTAAAATGTGGAAAAATTTAAACAGATAATGTTTTTCAATTTAATTTACCGATTAAAAACCAAATAGCAGCTCTATACTTTTTAAACGTGGCAAAATGGTGCGTTTAGACTGCTAGACTGCTAGGAAACCCGGTAGGGGGCCGGACACACAATAGAAGGGTACCCCTTCATCAAAGGGAACAACCCTTTGAAGCTATCTATTCTACAGATGGATCCCTCACAATACCTCTGTGGCATCAATCTGACCCCAAGTGATATTTAACTACTTCATTATCTCAATTTTTTTTCAGTTCTCTACTATGCCTCTTGTCCATCTTTGAATTATAGCATTAATAGCATGTCATTACCGTATAATAATAGTTAATTACCGTAAAGTTTTTTTTAGACGAGTTTATTTGTGTGTATAGATGTTTTTCTCATTCCCTTTGGTGGTATAGATCATTTTATTAATTGAAGGGATGATTGGATGAATGTATTATTTTTAATTATATGAAAAACAGAGGTTCTTACATTGAGGAATATTTAAAATACACCTTTCTACAGATCCCGCATTTTAATTTTATTTAAATCTTGCTAGTTTTCATAACTTCAAAGGTGAGTTTTCCATCCTAAATGGAATAAATGGAAATGAATAAAAATTAATTTCAATTTTTCACAAATTCATATATTTGTAATATAATAGAAGATTCAAAAATAAAGCTTCATGTCAGTAGAGAGCAGCATGCAAGTCTATGTTTAGCAAATCAATTATCATTAGACCTTAATTTCCCATTCGTTTCAGATTTGGCCCAAAACAGATATGCGTCTTTTCATTCCAAACTTCTTAACCATCCTAACCCATTAATTCTTAATCTTTCATCCTTAACAATCTTTGATAATCCTCCGAGGCGTCTGAAAAGAATATTGCCACGGGACCTTCTAATTTAAATTAATGTTTGAAGTACCACCAATGGATGGTTCCTTCCCAAGATTTTCAAGTGTATATGAAACATACAACATATTTACTTATTGTATTATTTTATACAGTTGTAAATTACATTAAGTAAATAAAGAAAAAAAAAATTATCTTCAGAACTGCAAATCACATGAAGTGAGATGTGCTAATCCAGAGCTACCTTACCCCAACCTTATTTTCTTTACTCCTTTACTATTAGTTTTGGAATATTCCAGGAGTAACCTCGTTTTTTTTTGTTACTTTTTTTGAAATTTTGCACTTGTTAGTTCATTGTATTTAGTGAAAAACAAGGAAAAACCAATCGCACCGACAGGAAAGCTATTAGTGACAAAAAAAGTATATCGATTAAGACAATATTTGAATCATCTTTTTTAATCATTATGGTATTTACAAGTTTTTTTGTTTTGTTTTTTTATAAAATTAGTAACCTTATAAAGAAAACAACTTTTTTTAAGTTTTCAGAAGAAAAAGTAACACCAGACCGCCAAAAGAATTATTGTAACAATTTTTTTCTGAACATTATATTGTTGAAATAGATCTGATATAGACTCCAACAGATCCGGCCAATTATGAATATTAAATACGTTTAGTACAGCGACATATGCATTCGATGATTGTGCTGTTCCATGCCATAGTGGAATTATAAGTTTCTAATGGAATCTTCGAAAAAACATATATTTCCAAGAATTGAATCCCATTCTCCCTCAATCTCAATATTAATAAATCCGTACCGCAAAAACCCATGAATAATAAAGGGTTCATTACTTCATAAGAATGTACTGATGCTTGAGTAACGGTTGTGCAACGGAAGTGATTTGATCAGAATCACACTCGATAGCCAGATTTTTTTCCTACGCAGAGTACCAACTTTATGAGGCTGGTTGGACCCCAGGAGGGCTACTGGATCCACAGGGTTGACGTATGGATACAGTAACAGAACAAATAATTATGTTCCACAGCCGGACTCGAACCCGAGTCCTTGGATTTGGTATCACACAGCCTTACTACTGAGCTATTCCACTCCCCATTTCCAGTATTACAAAACATTTTTTCCAAGGTTTAGCTCTGCGTCCTCATATTTCGAAAATATATAAGACGTGCTTGTCATTGAAGTTTAGGAAACCTAAATAATCTATATATTTGCTTATTCTTAGCTTTTCATACTTTAAATAGCATAGCAAATGTACAAAGAATTGGAAGGATGAAGAAAAACTTTTACTTTCAATCCTAACCTTTACTTTCAGCCCTCCTATGAGACAAATTGTTATGTGAAGAAGTTGAAAAATTAATGATGAATATGAAACTATAAAGTAAACAAATTTAAAGATTAATAAACCAAGGAAAATTATCCAACAAAATAAGTAAAGCATATTCTAATTAAATACTAAAAACTGAATCTACTTGTCTAACTCTATTTGACTTGCAGAGTTAAGAGGCTTCAAGTTTGAAAAAAAACTCAGTCAAAGGGCCGCTTTATGTTAGATTAGATGATTATGCAGATAAAAATGACTTTAATCAAAGATTATCATTTTAATTACTCAATCATTAACAAGTACCTAAAATAATTCTATGAGCCTCTTTTTGGATTACGGAGCAAGCATTATGTCCTGATGTTATCTATTTTATGAGCCCAGAAGTTCCATTCATATCCTTGAAATTAATACTTGAATAATCTATGTAGAGCTTAAATTTATGTAATTAATAATTGAGTTAATTTCTTCTTCTTCTTATTATTATTATTATTTATTTATTCATTATCATTATTCATTACCAAAATTAATTTTGTAAATTAGGGAAATATTAGACTGTAACTAATAATTTATAGTTATGAATAATGGCTGGATTTTTGTGCAGTAAATAACCCAAAATGTGCAAAATCGTGCAGTAAAATCTCAAAATTTGAATAAAACACCTAAATAGTACAGTTATCATCAACTTTATTGTTTAATTTATAATAATAATACATGGGAAGCTTAACTAACCATGGATTAATAAAATTAAACTCACTAAATACTATATATGTATATAAATAGTATGCAAACATACTTTGATTAAAGAAAGCTGGAATTAAAATTTTCAAACGACCACGATTTTAATGTTAAAAATTATATCCAAAGGTGTATGTGTATGAAAAATGTAGAAATATGTATTAAAAAATATCCCCGAAATATTCACTTAGCCTGTTATTTCGCTTTGGTTTTCAATTGTATATTTACATACGAATATACCATTAACAAAAAAAAACAAGAGCTAAAACACTGTAGAAAAGGTTTAAAAATATGCAGGTATGTTCATATTCATTAGATCAATTGATTTTTTTTTAAATTTAAAATAATAAATATAGGTAATATAAATAATAATATAATACAAAGAAAAACTAGAAAATCCTACTAGTTAAAACAAAGCCAAATGGAAGAATAAAGTTAAGGCTGAGTAGAAACCTATGTTAAAAACAATAACCATGAAGTTTTCAAAAATGAGCTAATTCTGGAAAAACGTTTTCATAGTTATTCGAAATTAGGAGTTAATACTACTCCAAATTCCATATAAACCTTTCTAACCATCCTAATCCTTAGGTTCAATCCTTATCCTACAATCCACCTCGAAGGTTGAAACGGCAGTTGCCAAGAGACTTATTGTAAAATAAAAATGGACAATTGGAGTTCTGGTAATGGTCAGATTCTCCACTCAAGTTGAGTGTTTGTGCCTTTAGCGCACTTGCTCAGCCTACACTGGCTCATTACCAGTGATGCGGCGAAAGGGATGCGCTGGGATCTTATGAGTTCTGCCCTACCCCTCACACGTGGGGAATAGAGTGGGCTCAGGGATCCTCAAGTCGATTGTGTAGATATTGTAAATAAGAGTGCAAATTTGACTTAGAGATTATTTTATTTGTTTTCTCGTTTTTTTTCATGTACATAGTTTGATTATGTTTATTTTCCCTATCCTTCTGTTTGTATATATTTTAAGAGAGATTTTATTTATTTGTATATACTTTTTTTTTTTTTAATTTCTTTTTCATACTTATTTTATTTTATTTTAGTACGAATGTGATCATTCATTACCACCTATTGTCCACAACGGTGTGACAGATTGTAATATCTATCAATAAATAAAGTGGTTTTATAAAAAATAAAAAAAAAATATATTTTTTGTTATGTCGAATCCAACTCGTCTCATGTTAATCAATGCATTTCTTTAGTCAAATTTTAAACCATAAACTATATGAGAAAAAAAAAATAAAATGAATAAATATTGGCATAGATATATCTATGTGTGCAAGAGTTTGCCCAGGATTAAAACCAGGGAAGGGGTGAGAGGTGAATGAAACCAAAATTTAAAGAAAATTATATATATTATAAAAAAAAGTGCTCTATAATTATTACGATTAGTATTTGCTTGAAAAAAAAATATTAAATTAATTATTTTATTTTACTTCTAGAAGGGGTAGCTTCTTTCTCCTGCTGGGTACGCCCATGTACATAAGTATAACATGAGTAATCTAGTTTAAGAATTAATTTGAAAAAAAAATGAAAATTTATTCCAAAAATAGTAAAATGTTTTTAATAAAATAACTCAAAAAGTACAAAATTGTGTGAAAAAAAACCAAAATGTGCATCTTTTCGTAATAAAATTAGTATAGTTATATGATGTATTCTCCATGATTCGGATTTCTGTCGAGGTTTGGTGGCATTTGGATTCGAGAACAAAAGAAGAAATTGCACAACAATCCTGTCTCTAGTTATGAATAATGTAAATTTGACAAACCCTTAATACATTACACAGACAATAGATTTTCTTTCTTTGTTTTCAATAGTAAACAAAAAAAACCTGCAATTCATAGTAGGTTCTCATCTTTAGAAAATAATGTATCACATGCATCACAAACATGTATCAGTTAAAAAAAATTGAGCTTATGTATTATTATTTTTTATCACTGGTGGAAGTACAGAGGTATAAGACCCGCACACAAAGGTAAAATATCGCTCAGAGCACTTTCGACCCACACGATGACCCTGACTTCTTGTTAATTCCTAAATATAACCTACCTAAAATGGTACCTGTAGCTCGGAAACAAGCTGAACTTCTAGACCTTGACACTGTGTAGCAGAGTCAGTAGTAGGTGAAAAACAAAAGTTTTACTTTTAATTAAATCATTATGCAGCTTGCATGTTATTCACCCCATGAGCCCATTCAGGCCTGAGGCTCCTGGATCTATAGGTCACTATAATTTTTTTTTATTAATTGAAATAAAATAATGATTTTAACTAGCATATTTTTTATTTCTGTTAAAAATTGAATATTCTTTAGAAAATGAATTCTTTAATCTGGAAGGCCTTCACATCTTAAAAATTCCACTTGTTTAGACGACTTGTCACGACACTGGCGTGAACTTTAAAATCCATTCCAAACTGTAACTGCTTTACTGGTCACTACCAAATCCCAGTTCGTCGGTATATAAAATTATAGTAGCTCTCGAATTAGATACAAGTCCAATAGAGTTGTTTTTGGATGCTTCTAGAACAATATTATTGAATAATGGGTAATTCTTGACCTTTTTTTTCTTTATTCGCCATTTATGGCACAGGAGGTGCGGCACGGGTAGTGCATTGAACTTGCTCATGTCGCTGCTGCTAATAATGAACACTTGTTGGATCCTAACCTGTCAACAATTATCAGAATTTGATTTATTACATATTTTAATTGAAGGCAAAGAAATTATAGTAAATTTGAAGCCATGAAAATTTGTAAAACGTTCGGATATTCATTATTGAACTTTAACTTTGAATTTGAAGGAACCCTCTCCTCTATAAACCAGTTTTCGTTTGAGCAAGACCTTTCATATACGTCTTGCCAGGGTTTGGAAACAATCATTCCCCAGGCCGTTATGATTACATGGAGGATGTTTACAGCTTACATTGAAAACAAGACAGACACAGGGACCAAACGCTAGGTCCTACTTGAGCAGTGGAGCCTTGATTGAGAGGAGATGAGAGTTAAAGGGTAATTATTCAGGGTGCAGTGGGACCTCATTAGCTGATGCCCCTATTGTCGGCCCCCCTTTGATGTTCCGCCTGTACCCGCCCCATTTCCTAGAGTGTGTACACAGCTCGTCTCATCATGTCCAAAGATTAATTACATCAGCCCTCGGTTAGCCTGTGTGTGTGAGTAGCGTTAGCTTCCTCATCCAAAAACAATTTTTCTTTTCTTTTTTCTTTTTTTTTTTTTCATAAGGGGTTCTTATTTTAGTTTGTTCTAATTCTCTTATCCAAATTAAATCTCTATTGTTTTACTTTCTCTCATAACTAATACTTGGGATACATGGACATCTCTAACCTCCAACGAGGATTATTATCATCTTTGTTTCTTACTTATTTATAATCATCCCTTGAAAAGGCAATTTTTGCTAAAGTATACTCATTTTAATATTTATTAAATTACTAATAACAGTTGTATATGTCATATAATCATTGTGAAATAGTTGGAAGGATGGAACATCATGGATGTGAATATTACAAAATTAAATTTCATTCAAAAATATGTCTACATTCTTTAAAATGAAACCAATAATAATTAAGTAGAAACATATCCGACATGAACTAATCACCCACTGATAACAGTAATATTTTTTGTGCTACGATCTCCTCTTGCGAGATCGTGACATGTACATCAACCAATATATTCGCTAAAAATCTCTATTTTAAAGGAAATGCGAGAAAGGGTGGGTTTCCCGCTGTTTTCGATTTCGATTTGATTTGGCTGATAAAAAAAAAAAATAATTTGATTGAATAATTATTAAATCATTAATAATAACTACATATGGAACACCTTGTCTAGTCTGTATAGAACACAACGTACTTTAAACTATTAAAAACGACCACTAATATAACTAATGTTAAATCAAATGACATCTCTTACACTTCTAAATTATTTTTTTAAAAAATTAGGATATCGCTTGTTGAGGATCATAGTGGTCTGAAATTCATCATGAGGAGAAAGGCCGTTTCAAACTTTTACAAAACTGTAAAATAAATCAAATTATTACACACAATGTATTTTGTTTTCTAAACTATTTGCTAGACATTACTGAATGTTGACCAAAACTGACTAGAATCCCTCACAACTTTACACAAACATTAATTAATTAATTTTGTTTTACTTTCTAAAAGTGTGGATCATACACCACGCGAAAAAAAAAAAAATACCACAAAATATACCACATCAATAAGTCCTTAGAATGGAACACTGCTCCAGTAAAAGTACAAATATTGAAATTTTAAGTTTTATTTCAATAATATTATTCTATTGGGGCTATAAAAAGAGAGAAAAGACGAAAGGTGTTGAAATAAACTTCCACACGTAAAAGAGGGTTCATTCCAGTTTTTCTTATGAGGAAATTCGATTTTTTTTTCCGGTTTCACCGCTATCTAAGAAGTTCAATTTTCGCTTGCATTAGAAATATCAGAATTCTTAGACCCCTAACCCCAGGAGATAAATTTAAAAATAATCAATTTGACAGATATTTCACAGGAGTGAAGCTTACAAATAAAAATTGTATTTATTACTGTAGTAAATATTTACGCCACTTTAATAGAACTTGACTCGTATACATTGGATTAATAAAAACTTTAAAAAAAAATATTTGTTGAACCCAAATGCTCGACACAATACAAATACGTTTCATTGAAATTCTGTAGATTTGCCATAATAAGTATATTAACCTATACTTGCCTTTGCCTATTAAATAATAGAAATTGAATAATTGCATTTTAGAATGAAATATAATGTTATTGAATAACTTTGTAAGAATAAGTAGGATTTTATTCGAGAATTCAGTTTCAACACCATCATTTTCATCTTCATTTCATGTTGTGACGTCTAGAAAAGTCTGAGGAATGTCTCAGGCATTCATGAAATTCCCACGAGCTGTCATCACATCTGATTATTTTACTAATTTCTTATTTTTAATTAATACTGTGATCCCTCGAACAGTAATCAAATTAATCCGCCTGAAGTGGGGTTGAGGGGTCTACAGAATGGGAATGAATATTGTTAAGGGAGATATTAGGGTCTGGGAGAAGAATGGTTGGAATGAAAACAGAAACAGCGACGACATACCAAAGATATTTAATATTGCTTCAGAGGAGGAGTCTCCTTGTTCAGTTATTTTATAGCTGCTCCTGTCGGTCATGTTAACATGGCATACCTGGAAAAGGGGTCGCTGGGAAATTAACCATGATATGATGGAATATTTTCAGTGGAACATGATAAAAATTGAATCATAAAATTAAATTGTTATAGTTTGTAAATATAACTATGCAGGTTTGTCAAGAACGACGAATAGTAGGTGAGGAGGTGATTCCACACCAAAGGTCATATGGATTTTGGTCCGATTCCAAGGTCGATACATATATATGTGCATTAGAAGATTAAATACTCATGAATCAAGTGCAGGCTAGGTAGTAACATTGCGTGACGTTCCTCATTCCTCCAGGTTATGGATCTCTTATGGTGTTTATACAATGTATAGCAAAATTCCGCTTATCCTTGTAAGGATTGATGCATGATCAGTTAAGCAGTAAACCCAGTTATTCCGAATAGTATAAAAAAAGTACTCCAATTTGACGCATATATATCAGGTAAAAACTAAAAGAGAATTCAAAACTTAATATATAGGTGCTATGTATATTAATTTAAGGTGAAGTTACATTAACGGCGAAGTTTAAGTGTATATGTTTAATATGTTAATATATTTTTTTTAGATACTTATATGATTTAATTTAAGAGTGTTACCGATTTTTCAGGTATTGGCAGTAATCGAATAGTCAGATTTTTTTTTCGTTATACCAAATTAGCTTTTATTTTTTTTATTTTACCCGCAAAGCTCCTGGATACGACCTAATAACATCCCACATCCTTAAACTTCTTCCTCGAAAAGCCATCCTATTCCTCATCATGTCATCGTGTGGTGGACGTTGTGAATGATGTCGAAATTGGTGGATAAAAATAAATCCCATCAAATCACATTTGCTCTTTGTTGTAAACCTGCTGACTGCCCTACAGTATACTTTAATAATGTGGCTCTTACCCCTGTAGAACGGATTCGTTATCTTGGACTACACCTTGACCAGCGACTAACCTGGAATCCTCACACAAGACTGAAAAGACAGGAAACTGCACGCAAATTCCGACTATTACAGCATTTACTAGACAAACGGTCTAAACTTCCAACTCATTACCAAAGACTGACCAACATGACAATAATAAGGCCCATCTGGACATACTGAGTTGAGCTTAGGGCTCCACTAAACCTTCGAATTCCTCTCGTATCCAATCCTTACAATCCAAAATCCTTCGTAAAATTCTCAATGCTCCTTAATTTGTTACTAATAAAACCATCCATAAAGACCTAAATGTTCCTTATGTAACCGATCTAGCCCAAGTCCGATATCATTCCTTCCATTATAAACTCCCTAACCACCGAAACCCACTAGTTTCTAACCTTGCTTCCTCTTCCATGGTCTCGTGACCTTATATTGTAAAATGTTTATAGAGTTCTACTACTGGGTAGTTTCTCTACATGCTGTATCATATCATTATCATTATGTCATTATGATGAAATTTACTTGTTGTATTTTTTATACAGTTGTAAATATCAATAAATAAAAAATAAAAAAACTATTTAGTTTTATTATATTAATTTTAATTAGGTAAAATCCGAGGAATTATTCTGTATAGGATCAAATTCGTGTTTTAACTATTATTAAATTATTATTTACTGTAAATTTGTATATAATTATTAATCAAAGCTATATTTTATTCTTCTGTATAGTGTGAAGTAATATAATAATTACTTTTCTCGGTTTGGCATTGGAATCGGTTGTTACTGATCCCATTCCTCAGATAAACAATATTTTATCAATTCCCTCGAGGATAATATGTATATTTAAATATTTATAAATATCCACAACTAAATATGCCTACAAAGAATTTAATAACAAATTTCATTAATTGCATGTTTGAACGAAGGATGGGATGACGCCTGAGTCCCCGCAGAGCACCAGTGCTATGCACTGTTCGCCTTAATTCTTGATTAATTTCTGTTTATTTTCGATACAAATTAACATAAATTGTATGCATTTATACAATTTTTCAATGTTTATAATATTTTCTTGATAATTTGTATTACTATCACATTTTAAGTAATAAAATTGGTCGATTACATTTATAAAAGATTAAAGAAAAAGAAAAAATAGCTGATCTATATTATTCACAATATTTAAATTAAATTTTTACTTTTGATATTTAATATCCAAATCAAGAATTGTTTCTAATTGAAAATGCTATAAGATTGAAGATTGAAGATTGAAAATGTATAAATTTTATTTACAATCTTCAATATAATTATAATTTATTATTATAAA
The DNA here is from genome assembly GCF_000696795.3 of Halyomorpha halys. NCBI lineage: Eukaryota > Metazoa > Arthropoda > Insecta > Hemiptera > Pentatomidae > Halyomorpha > Halyomorpha halys. The sequence continues at coordinate 589,173 of NW_027105487.1, forward strand.
TAAAATATCAAATTCATGATAACTGGAATGAGGAACCTAAGCTTTACTTTGGAAATTTTCTAAATCCCTTGATTGATTAACAGTTAAGTTTGAGGATTTTTTAAAAAGTAATGTGTTGTTTCTAATACAGGCAGGAGATCTCTATTAGTGATTAGATAAACTTCTTTTATTAAAATTATTACAAGCTGAGGACTTGAATTAGTTCCTGAAATGAGTTTTGGAAAATTACAAGGACAGATAAGAAAACCTGATGATTCAGGTAGCAACAACATTTAGGAACCTTGTATGATGTGTATACAAAAAAAAATTGAAGTTAGCACGGAAGTAGGGACCGAAGATGACCGATGGACCAGAAATGTCATGGAATGGCACCCCAGGGAATGTCTTCTACTGCTGAGCACTTTTCTATCGCTGCAAACTAACATGAGGAAATAAAAAAATTCTGTCAAAGTAAATCTTTCATAGGTGGAACTGGAAAGGATGGGTGAGGAATAGGAATAATAAAGGAAGACATTTGGAAAAAATAATTTTTTATTATTTGATATTTATTTTAATGGTTACTTTTACATTATTTATTTATTACTGAAAGGACATTTTTTAATTTGGACTTCAAAAAAAGTTCGGTTGACACTTAATTTGGTGCTGTAAATTTATTAATGTTTTATATTGATTTTAACTGGAAGGAAAAATGCATATACGATAATAATCATCAACAACTGCCGCTACTCAAAAATAACAACAATTCTCCAAGACTAGCAACTATCCTCAACACAACTTGTTTTAACTCAAACTGCTAAAAATTTCAGTAAAAAAAAAAACCTTTTCCCAATACCCATTAATGAAAGAAATTGATGATTAAAACAAATCCTTTCGTAAAAACTACGTTCATAATAGAGCAAAACATTTCTTACTAAGCTTATTATTAATGTGTATATTTTATTTTCTTATTTATTTAATTATATGCATGTTTATATTTATGAATGTGCACTATTCTTTTCAAATCTTGGTCAAATCAAATAGTGGGTCGAAACGTCGGCAATGAATAAATAGTTAAGAAGTACTTTCTGTTTCTTCTTGACCACAGCCCTGACCGGGGTTTCATATTCACTCGTAGTCAATCATTTATGGATATAATTTCTTTTTTATCTCTTTGAGTGTAGGTTTTCTGCTTATTTTTGGCCAAATGCAGAGAAATTATATTTCGGTAAATTCCTTATTTATATGGAGTGTTATTGCATATTTAAGATAAATTGATTGAAAGGATGTGTATCTGTATTAATTAAAAATTGTATTTTTGTTAATAATTGTTTGTTATTATTATATATGCACTGATTCTTATTATTAAAATAATTGTTTTTTAGGGACTGGTAATATATATCTTAAAATTTAACATTTTTGGCATCACTAGATTCTTAATAGAATTTTAAAGAATCTTTGGTTAATTAGTTTTTTAAAAGAATAATATTGGTATTAAGTTATGATAAGTAATTGGTAGCTGAAGGTAAGCTACTGAGGCATAGTAAAAGTTTTCATTTTGTTAGTCGTCATGTGTTACGACTGAGTGCCTCAACTATTAGGCTGAACTGTTCGGTCTTAAAGGTGAAGTGATATCTGAAAATGGAAGGGGGACGATTACGTATCCCGCTGAGATAACATACTAAAAAAATAAATAAAAATACCAGAAATAGCCGGACGGTGGCTACCAGGTTTTGAGAAATCGAAGGGACTAACTAAGTCAGCGAGAAGAGGAGGTGGGATGACTGGAAGGGAGATAAGGCATTAACAGGCCGTAGGTTGACAAGCGGTATTTACAGCTGACTTCCATGGGAATCTGTTGCCGTATTCTGTTCCCACACATCCGTATGTCTGTCTGTCCCCGGCCAATAATGTCGTTAGCTTTATCTTACAATATATATTTTATCTAATGGGAGGATTACATATTTTAGATCCGCTCCTACTCATTAATAGCCATAAAAGCGGCCATGTTTAATGAATGTTACAGCGGGCAGAAGATTTATAGGGCGATATAAGTGACTATCGTGGCCTTGTAAGTTCACAAAAAGTATTTCAAATTTTTTTAGCAAGTGTTGGTAAACTTCATAAGCTTCTTTATGCTTTTAAGCTTAAGCCCACAAGAAACAATCGAGCGTCTTGGAGTTACTGATAATTTTTCTATGGTCTTGGGACTGAGGTGTACTTGGCACACTTAGTGAAGATGATTAGAAAAATATTTCAATTAGTTTAGTTAATAAAATTTGAAAAAAGTTTATGGTATAAATTACAAATCAATAATTGTTTTTTATTTCGTTTATTGTCTCAATAACAATTGAACGAATCTATAGTCAACTTGAGAAATGTTGTGTGTACCACTTTTGTATCTATAAAAGTAATAAGTAAAACGTCTAGATTATGTCTAAACAATATTTTAAGCAATACCACCAAGTAATATACAAAAAACCAAAGAGAATCAATAAATAAGGAATGTCTAATAGATGCAGTCAAAACTAGGCAGATTTTTTACTGAAAAATATAAAATATGCACTTACATCTCTGTTAACCAGCGACAGATGTTAAAAAATATTTCATAATACTAACTTTTCACCTTAGTGTAATAGGTCAGATAAAAAAAAACATACATAAATTACATTATAAACTTACTATCTAATAATTTATGACAACCACTATTGTATCTCCATTAAAACGTTTTCCTCTATAGCTATATTAACAATAGGATTTTAATTTTATTTTGTAATAGTAGCTTAGAGAAATTTAAGATAAATAGTTGCTTAACAAAAACTACTTTCTCTTTGCCCTCAATACTTTTTGTATTGAATCCAAATTTAACGTAAGCGACAAGGCACCTTCTATAAGTGCTATTAACGAAATTACAGCTTTCTTCTCCTTCTTTATATCTATTTATTTCAGCCATTTATAGCGTAGAAAGCCTCTACCTAGCATCGGTCTTGACTCAGCAAGATAATTTTATCGATCTAGCCTCTGGAACATGATCCTGAAACGATCCTTTGGTCCTTCTCCCGATCGATGCGCTCCAGCGGTTTAACAATGCTTGTCCAGTACAAACCTTTCACTCCAGTAATACAGATATATACTAGAGCAATTCGAAAAAGAGCCGCTAGTGATCCGGCCTGAGGGGATTGAATTTAATTTCTTATTACATAACACAAAGTTTTGATTTTATTTTTAATTTAATGTAATCCAAAGATAGTACCGTAGATTCGGATTACTCTTTCTACTGGAGTTGTCCAACAGACTGCCTCAAAACAAGTAGCTCTGTCATAAAGTAGCGCCTGTCTATGGTACGATCTAAAGAATGCGGTAAACACAAAATGTGTAAAAAAAAAATGGGAGATGTAGCACTATCAGTATTTTCTGTCTTGACAGAAGTTCTTCTAGACTCAAAATAGAAAGTTATTATACATTGATGATCAAGTCAAGGTTTTGTTCGAGCTCATCCTAATATCCGTTCATCCCATCAACACTTAATAATTTGTTGTAACAACTGCATACATGATACAGTTTTTATAAAGAAATTGTTCAAGAATTGTTCTCTATTTTCTAGTATTGTCTAATCTTTTTACATCTTACCTCTTTTATGAACTTCTTATGGATTTAAGATAAACTATCTTATGATTGCTGTATATTTTTAATTTTTATAAAGAGTGTTTTTAACTACCTATTTACCTATTTTACTAACACACTTTTTTAAAATATGTATAAAATAATTCAATACCTACATTCAGATCTTAGAACATATCATTTTCATATATTCTCCTTATATCATATTTGGCAGATTTTTTCCTGTTGTAAAATACAATATTTTAACAACAGGAAGGTCAACAAAATGGTCGATATATTATAAGTAGCATCTGATCAATGGATATAGATGCTATTAGATCATAAATTATTGGCAGCGACGCGGTATATACGATTTACTTTTGTGATATCTCCAAATAAAAGAATTATTTTTAACTTTCAAGTTAAATTAAATTAAAACGTCTTCATTATCACGAAGAAATTTTCGAATTGACAGTTGGATATAACTGCAGAGGAATTGGAAATATACACAAATCATATTTAAAAATTAAGCTATGATTTATAAAGTATACTTTGTCGATATTATAAATACGGATATTCCAGAATGGCTTATCGCTCCACTTTCAGCTTAAGTTGATAATATCCACATTAATTTTCCAAGATGCTTTTTGTTAAATTATTAATTTATCAATGAGTAAATTTTGGTCGTAAAATAGTAGAGTGCCTTCAGCCATGATTGTTTTGAACTGAATGATAATTAATAGTACTAATCTTTTCAAGCATCATTTCATTGATTTATTGAAAAAATTAATTTGGCAAAATAAATGAAATATTTTGTAAAAAAGAAAACACGGATTTTTTAAATTCTTTTTTAAATCTCTTTTTAGGTATCGGTGGCCAAAAAAGTTTAGTAGCTAGCCCCTTCTTTAAACGGTAGAATGTCACCATACACTACGTTGTGATGTTCATCTTGTTGACGAATAATTAAATAGTTGAACCACAAACTTACATTAATATTAACGCATGATATGCAATATTTTTGGTTAAATATATAAACATAAAGTGATTGTTTTTTTTTTATTTCTGATTAAAACTACATAATAATTACTTTTTGTCAATTTCATTAAATACTTTTATCAATTCAGCCAATAGGTACATTAAACCTTTTTCTAACTATTATTTTAACTCAAAATAACATAACATCTTCCCTCATCCTACACAGTTCATTTTAAAATTAAATATTTAATATCTATGATTGAATTAATCACTAAAGGGATAGGGAGTTATATCCTAATACAAGTTATTTAGGAAAAAATATTCATTTCCATAGTTTATCTGTTCGGTGAGAAATTTAAACGGTTTTGGCCACCATTCAATGATATTGGAAATATTTACTTCAACTTTATACAAAGAAGGAAGTATGAAAAATAATTATAATTATGATTCTTCTTCCAAAAATTTTTGAAAATCCTGGAATGGTTTCTTAAGTCGACGATTCTCAAAATACAAGCAATTTTCCCAAGTACTACTTGAATACATTGTGTCCAATGACTATTATATTTTTATGTTAGTTATAATACAGTAAAGGGAAATATTTTGCTCTAACTGATATGATGAGCGAATTACAATGTTTTATTATTGTTCTAATCACATGGGAAATTCAATTCTTTAAGCTATGACTGTCCCAGATACGATATTAATACGAATATTATGCCGATAGGATCTCAAGATAAATCACTATAGATAGGTTATTCCTGTTCTATTATGTCGTGAGCAACATAGCAATTCTCTCCGGTCAGTTCTAAATGCGTTTTTAAAAGGTGTTTTCCCGCGACAGACGGCGTGGGCGAGGTGCCTGACCGAGGGGGAATTCGTGGCCTAGGATTGGCCAGAAAGGGCGGGCCATGAGATTGGATTGGGCCCCTAACCGGCCAATCACCGTCGGACCACACGCCGAGTTAATTCCCTTCGCACCCGACACGTATTTGGTCGGACGAATGATACTGATTAGTCGCTCCAACCGGTTACCGACCACACACAATTAGAACAATAAAACGACTCTCTTTTAAATATTAAATACCCCATCGAAAGAGGCAGCTCTCTCTGACACTCCATATACGAAAATTAACATATGGAAAAAGAGAGAAAAAAAAAACCTCCACGGCAAGTGTGAAAGGATAACATAATATAGGGTTCCTAATCTGTAAGGAGCTCAATTACACAAAATTCATGGACGACTGGTCCTAATTCCTATAATAATGGACAGGCAGGATACCTACCCCGAGCTGGTGTCCACGATTCATCTCCTCTGTCCGGCTCCGCTTATTAATGGCATACCGACAGTTCTCTCGGCTATTTGTGCCAGTTATATTATTGATTTATACATCCCTAATCTCATTGTACGTTTCGTTTGACCTAAAACTACTATTTGAAAAATTCATAATGTAACTTTTGCAATAATCTCAATAATTTAGAGACTAAGGTAACGATTCAAAATTGGAATTTCAGTGCTAGTCATTTCAAATGGAATAATGAGTTTTTATAACTTATTATTAATTTTACATTTATATAAACCTTATCGTACCCGCATTAATTTTGAAAACTAAATAAACATTAGAAAACCGATAAATTTTATTTATATATATTGTTCCTCAAGGTAGTATCCTTGGTCCCATCCTCTACATCGTCTATACAGCTGACATTCCAACCAATCCTAACACTATCCTCACCACGTATACCGATGACACATGTGTGCTCGCTGTTAATAATAACCCATTAATTGTATCCCAAAATCTCCAATCCCATATCACAGCCTTCGAAGATTGGTGTCGTAATTGGAGGATTAAGATAAATTCCAACAAATCCTATCAAATCACCTTTACCCTTCGTCGTAAACCTACTGACTGCCCAACAGTTTCATTTAATGATGTTACTCTTACCCCTGGAATCCTCACACCAGACTGAAAAGACAGGAAACTGCACGCAGATTTCGACTATTACAGGACTTACTAGACAAACGGTCTAAACTTCTAACACATTACAAAAGACTGATCTACATGACTGTAATAAGGCCAATCTGGACATATGGAGTTGAGCTTTGGGGCTCCACTAAACCTTCGAATTCCTCTCGAATTCAATCCTTACAATCCAAAAGCCTTGGTAAAATCCTCAATGCTCCTTACATTGTCTCAAATAAAATCGTACATCAAGACCTTAATGTTCCCTATGTAACCGATCTAGCCCGAACCAGATATCACTCCTTCCATTATAAACTCTCAAACCCCCTAGTTTCTAATCTTGCATCCTCTTCCATTCCTAACAATCCTCCGAGGCGCCTGAAAAGAAGATAGCCACGAGACCAGCTAATGTAAAATATCATTAGAGTGCTAAGGAATGGAGTTACTATCAGGAAATGGAGTAACTATACAGAACTATCTGATATCGAATCCAGCTGAGAACAAAAAAATTATTTTGCGTTATATCTCGTTAAATTGATTTTGGGGTATAGATCCGTTTTTGGAGCATAATTATCCTCCTCAAATCAGGTACCTGACCATTCGTTACAAAGTGAAAAACCTGCTGGTTGGGCGTGGATGTTGTAATTACCCCCAGAGGGGTAATACAGGTTATCACAGATTGTTGTAGTCAGTATCGTTTTTTTAAAATATATTTTTGATAATCTTAAACAAATCCTTATCAATAGAAAACTCACTATTAAAGTGTAGTTTCTGAAAGTAATTTGCAAACCATTAACAGGGACGAAACGGTGCTTAAGCTGTAAGATAAAATTACGATGTGTACAAGAATAAACTTACAATGGTCAATAAGGATGTTTTTAACGAAATTAAATCTTATTAGTTAATATTATTGGCAAATTTGAAAAGTGTTAGCAGAATGCTAATAACACGTGTTAGTATTAGAAATACCTCATTATTTACAAAACCCATTATTACAAGCAAAGAGACTTAACTCCTTTATCTAGTCTGGTTTCTTAAAAGATTGACTGAATCTGCGAAGATTTATACAGTCGATTATCAATAACAAATAAAACTAATATAAAATAAAAATAGAAATTTAATATACTAAAGGTGCATTTACACCAAAATAATACCAGCATATCATTAAAATAAATATTAATGGGAATTTTTTTATTTAATATTTCATATAATGACATTAATGTAATGTAATAAATGAAATGTTAATAACATTGCTACTTCTAACAAAAGTGTTCATAGCATTTTGACGGTTGAAAATTTTGTACTAATCAATAGCGAAATGCTATGACATTTTTTTAGAAATATGAATATCAGTAACATTTTGTTATTGGCTAGAACAAACAATTGGCATCACCATGTTAATAGCGCGCGTTATTATCAATAATATCTGTGGTATAAACACACCTATACTCATAAATATTGTTAAGGATTATTGAAAATTTAATAAAGGAGTAAATAAAGTTGAAAATGTATTAAATCTTTTGAACATTAAACCTTAATTATTCATCCATAAATTAATCACGCAAATAAAAAATTAATGTCGTAGTGAATGATGTTGGAAATAATATATAATTCTTATACATTAATACATTCAACACTCAATAAATTTCGTTTTGTAGTAAATTCAACAGTATTTTTCCCCCAACATTTCACAGCATATAAACTTGGGAGGTCAAGACCATTAATTATACTTTTCATAAACCATCAGAGGTACTAAGATGATGCCCGGGGTTTTTTATAGCCATGTTTCTCACAGAACCAACAGACAGGATTCCCACTCTGAAGTATTTCTGGTGCCTCCGGCGTGGATATTAACGATAGAGCCTTCCCCTGGAAATGGGTATAATGTCTTCGCTTTCATCTTGGATTAAGTGCCCATATACACAGGTAGTTAGCTCCTGTTTAGTGCGGCCTACAAACTATTTTGGGCTTAATAGCTGAAAAAATAAAATAAAATCAGTTCCTCGAAAGAAAAAGGCCATTATGTGGTGAAGATGGACATTTCTTGGATTGCTTTATGGGTGGTGGTGGGAGGAGAGCCATTACGAGGAAAATGTAATCTCACACATTCGTTGCGGCTTATTTTGTCACAAATTATTTCTATATGCAGAAATAAACTATATATCTTGAGTGTATAAAGAATACATAGAAATATCTATAATAAATAAACTATATGTAAATATATACCCTCGTTTAGATAGTCTGACCTGGGGCCTGTTTCATAATGAATGCTAATAGTATTAGTTCATAGTACAAGTGTAGAAACTAGGGTGTTAATAATACTGATACTTATTTTTTTCATGATAAGGATGACTATTAGTGATATTACAGGAATTAAAAAATAATAAAGTACAAGTTACTATCATACAAGCCAGTCTAATTGAATTAAGTAAATCTACAAGACTAATAGCATTAGTTTGTACTTTATTATGAAATAGGGCCCTGGTAGTGTTATTACATTATTAAATTATGTGCCATGTGATATTATTATTAACTAAATATCTCATTTGATGAATATAAATACGAATCCAGTTAAACTTTACTTCATGGCGCAAAATGTTTTTACTTAAACGCTTCTTGGAAAATCAAGAATTGCACAAATATCACTATTCCCTTTTATGCCTCTTAACATTTTCTGCTCAATATATTATATGTCATATAATTATCATTGTGTATTCTCTTTTATGATATATAGAAATAAGTCATCTTTCTAACAGCATTTTTTTAAATTGCATATAGTCTCAAATAAACGAATTAAATGCAAATCTAGTTAGTTTCACTTCAAAATAGCGATAGAAAAAAAATAAATTCATCAATTTCAACACAGTCGTTCCTTAATTTCTTCGTGTAAACATTCTTGAATTTATGATGAAGTATTAAATCAAATTGGTCCCTAATTTTAATAATTTCTTGTCTTTGTCTATTTATATAGATTTATTGACAAATGTTACAATCTATCACAGACTTGAATAATAATCGATAGTGACGTAATTGATAACATTCACACCTAAATCATAAAAAAAAAATAATTATAAATAAATAAAAATATATACAATTAAATAAATAAAGGAAAACATTATTAATGTTTGTATATAGATAACTACAATTTCGAACAAATTATTACCAAAAAATTATTTAAAAGACATTAATCACATTATACAGATGTACATTATTTACATACTCGGTCTAAGTATGACTCTATCACCCACGCATGAGTGTCGGACCACGGCTCTTCAAGATTCCTCCTTACTACGTCACTGGTACTGAGAGAGTGGAGGCTGAGTAAGTGCGCTAAAGCCGCTAAAACTGTTCATGAGTAGAGAATCTGGCCACTGCCAGAATTTCAGTTGCCCAATATACTGAACAATAAATCACTTGACCCCACTTCTACCTTCGAAGTGGATAGTAGAGAGGAGTGGAACTGAATAATGATTAAACCAAAGGGTATGGATGATCGGAAAAGTTGGTATAGAATTTTGAGAGGATAAGGTCAAATACATGAGGGATTTGAAGGTTATCCAGTAGTATTCTGTTGGAAACGTAATATTTTGACTATAGTTCTGAGGATTTTGGATTTAAAGAATTGGATACGTTTGATTTTCGAAGGTTTAGCGGTTCAAGTGAAAGTTCAAGTCCTTTATATGGAGCTCGTGTCCTAGCTATATGGGTTTCAGGTGGAGTCTTTTGTCTATGAAGAAAGCCAAGATATCGCATTGTATCGGATCCTGGGCTATTAAATAACACAGGACGACAGTAGGTGGTGAAAGTCACATGGGTGCATTTAAATTCGTAAACTTTTATCCATCATCTATTACACCATTATTCGATCTAGGTGAGGTGTATTTAGAGATTGGATGAAGCTGTAACAGTATCTGGACGAGCTAAGATGGGTGTATCACCGGCAAATGTTGTCGAAAACATGTTGAGATTGATTGGAATGTCAATAAAGAGGATGTCGAGGATAACACATAAAAGGGATTGGGTCTTGGGGGACTTGAAAGGAGCGATATGAGAGGTCGGAGCCGAGGATAAGGAATAAGGTAGAGGTAATTTCCAGTTAGTAGAAAATGTTTTGAAAGAAGGCATATTGGTATATGTAATCAGGATGCAAATTTTTGTAATAAATTACGTATTTCATTATACAATTCTATTCATTAGCACAATATATAATAAACATAATGAATTCCTTTGTTCAGCTGGGCTTGTATATTTGTAACTCAATTAAATTATGTGACTTTTCGTAACAATATTAATTACACGATATTAATTTATGATCAAGTAGTGCATAAGAAAATTTCTGGGAGAAATGTTTTTGAATTATAGTCCAAGGAAGCAGCTAATTTTTAATTTTGTTTTAATTAAATTAATCATTTCCTTATTTTTATAAGTGTCATATTTCTCAAAATACAACAAAATCCAACAGAGTAAATTTTCAAGTACACCACTTTAGCTTTGCACCGACTATATAACCTCCATTACTGATTTGAGTAAATATCAAAATTTAATCCAGTTTAACCAATAATCCAAAACGATACCTACACAAAAGACTAATTATTTTATTATTACGTATCGAAGGTACGTCTGATAAAAAAAATTGTTTGTTTACTTATTCCATAAATAGTACCTGTGGTTATTTTATAACAATTCTACTGAGTTTGGGATAGTCTGTAGAACAACATTAGTAGAGAAAAAATCGTAGTCTACCGTACTATCTTTGAAATACGTCCATATCAATTAAAATCAAAACTATTTTTTTTTTTTGTCAGATGTGCCTTCGATATATAATAATAATATAATTAGTAGTCTTTTAGTATGTAGTCTTCTAGGCCTCGAAATTAGCGATATGGAGGCTAAATACTGGGGTAAAAGAGTTATTCTGAACGAGCAATCAAGCTTAACCCATTTACTGGGAGGAGGACCAAAAAATCGTTCCAGGATTATGTTCCAGAGGCTAGATTGATAAAATTATGTTTACGTCTAGAATGACGATAGGTAGAGACTACGCTAGAAATGGCTGAAATAAATAGACATAAAGAAGGAGGACGAAAAGAAGATATGTTATAACAATTAACGTTAAATAAAAACTCAATAATTAAGTGTATATTTACTTTAGACATAAATCAATAGGTGAACTGCAATTTTTTTTTCTTGCTATGTTATAATTCTGATATTTATATTCTCATATAAAAATTACTATAAAACTAAAGATCTGGTCGAACCCAATAAAATTAGGGAAAAGCAGTTAAGGAAATATGCCCTAATAAATACTACGATGATGAAATAATAGAACGCTCTAACATAAAACATTTGTTTTCCCACGCTTTTGAAAACGGAACTCAAAATAACTTTCAAAGCATCCTAATAGCAGGGGCGGTAGTTATCGCTCTCAAAAATAAACCTAAACTATTCTCCATTTCGAAGCAGTTTGCTTCTAAGTGCATTCATTACTCGCACCATTACGGCGCTAGGATACCTTTGTCCTCCCAGCCGTTTTCACTATTTTCTACTTCAATTTGAAAATACAACTAACGTTGAAGGGAATGAAATAAAGATATAACTTTATAAATAACGAAAACATTTTTAAAGCCAATCTACTTTATACAACGATAGTTTTATTAAAAGTACAAATCATAAAAGAATAATTCAAAATAAATAATTCATTTTTACTTTTTTTTCCACTGTTGAGTTCATTTATTGAATTAATTAGTTCATGAATTGAATATAATCAAGCCTCGTTTTTTTCATCCCACATTAATTACTTTGTTAGTTACGGAAGATGAATCTAATACTAAATTAATTTTCTTTTGCTTTCTCTTCACCGATGGTAGAGAAACTTTGTATTCATGAAGCAACTGAAAAAAAAAAAGTTTGTGATATGAAACGAGAATATTTTTTAAATCAAGAAACAATAATATAAATATTTAGAATTAGCATATATTATTTGTAAATATTGTAACTACTTTTTTTATTTTGTTTATTCTTATGTACTAAAAATGCAGTTGTAGTAAAAGTTGTGTGTAACTAGGACCACACTGGTTTTGTTCAACATATTACATAACCTAACAATTGTTCTAAACGGACTTAGTCCCGGAATAATAAACTATTTTTCGTTTTATTTCTAACAATGTTGATTCCTTGTTGGTGTGTTTTCTGTCTATCTGAATTAAAATCCTTGTTTATAAATTAATCAACTAATTAGATTGGTGTCTAGGTGTTTAAGGCCGTTTGTGGCCGAAGGAGGCACGCGTTTAAGGCATTGCAACCTCGACACTACAGCGGCGCCGATTCGAATCCCGCCTGGAGGGGTTGACCTTTATTTCGTGGTGGCCCCAAGGAATGAAACCTTCACCTCCCCACTAGAAATTTAGTTAAAATTGGTTCATTACCTATAAATAACCCTCGTATGTCAAAAATACCCTTATCTGGGGATATTGAAATATTGTATTAAAAAAAAACGTAAAAAAAAAAGGTCATCTAGATGGTTCCATTTTTATTTTACCTAATTTCATTTACTGTGGCTAAAGATTATTTTATTTATTTTTATTATTATTTTATTTTATTTATTTATTTATTTTCATGTACATCGTTTGATTGTGTTCATTTTCGTTATCCTTCTGTTAGTATATATTAGAGAGAGATTTCATTGATTTTTAAAAATTTATTTATTCATTTTTGTACTTATTTTATTTTATTTTAGTATGAATGTGATCAGTCAGTAATAGTGATGACTGATTGTCCAACAACGTTGTAATAGATGTAATATCTATCAATAAATAAAGTTTTGTATAAAAATAAATTTTTTTCTTAATTTATTAATTTATATAAATGGCTGATTATCCAACATAGAAACTCCTATAAAATGTGTTTTACATAAATCTTCTTCTGAAATTATGTTGGTGTTGTTATTATTGACAATACATATAACGAATTATTTAGAAACATTATAAATTAGAATTGTCAATTAATACTTTAAAAAGCCCAATAAATATTAGTTTATAATTGTAAAATTGATATTATGATAGTTATTATTATTAATAACTAATTATTACTATTGGACAAGGATTATGCATCTCATATGTAATTAACGATATTCCATGAGTTCCTGACGTTATTTCCAAACTGCGATACGGATCGGGTATTATTGAAGGTGCTTGAACAGCAGATAGTGAGGTATTACAAGTTATTATATTACTGAAACTTCGTTGATTCAAGACCAGGAATCAAATCCTTTCAGGAAAAGGAAGCTCATATTGTATATGTTTATAGTTTTCCTTGGATGATCACACTAATGACTCATACAGTTAACCAACAATAATTACGTAGATATTTTTAAATACAAATTGAAAGTATTTCTAATAAAAGAGGGGGGGGGGAATTATATCTGAAGATATGTTTCGTAGTATTTTCTTTTATTAAAGCTGAGCGTACCTGGTTAAGTTTTCTTTGGATACAGTCGAACCGAAAGATAAAATCCAACGTTTCTTAAACTATATTGAAAAATAATTAATAGACCGTATGTAATTAATTACAGATAAATTGTGGGGTGGTGGTCAAGAAAGTTAAAAAAATTTTTATTAATAGCTCAGAATAATAAATCCTAATACAAATAAGTAGTTCTTCATGCTATTTTTTTTACCTTTCTACACCGCAACCCGGACCATCATTTTACAATTTAATCGATGAGGTGTCGAGGCAGCGTTTCGTAAAGTTTACGTCCACAGGATCTATAACATCAAATATAAGATATTTACAGTGACAATGTATTAGGAAGCGTTTATAGCTTCCAACAACTTTGGGAAAGGTAGCCCGGCATTCTTACCCATTAATCCCTACCGTTCCAATAGGGGCACCAACCTTGTAAAGTGGAAGACAGTTTTGTGGAAAGGTCTCCGTCGAGAGAAGTTATTAAATAACACTAATCCACCGAGACGGAAACTCATATATCCTGATTAAGATGACCAAGTCCTCATAACATTAGAGATCTAATTTACTGTGAATTGCGTCCCACCGCGTCAGTTTCAGTTCCACAAGCGGGCCCGGATCTAATCCGACAACCCTTCTCCAGCTGATTTCTTACCCGTCCGCTGCCTTAGCTCATCCAGTTATTTACATAAGCTATTGATAAGTAGGCTGCGATATACAAAATGTCGATACTTGCATATTATTTTGCGAATACTCACGCTGTAGGAGTGGCAGTAATCATTTATTGTACGATGACATGGGTTAGCTTTCAACCACTTTTTTTTTTATAATAAACTGTTATTTAGATGAATAATATAATATCGATGATAGGAATCCAATAAAATAATATAAACAAATGGAATCTGTTCAGGTGTTGATTTTCATTGTTTTTTCACAGATTATTTCTCAGCAACAAAATATAAACGTAATTTTTATATTTATTATTTACTCCTGGATAATCCTAGCAGAAAATATGATTTATATAAATAAATAGCCAATGACATGACATTTAAGTCTAAGTCGTCTAAGGAACAACTTTAATATATTTGAAAATCCAAAGTTACCCTCTCTAATTACAATCTCCGTATGTATGTAAATAGCCTAGCTAAGAAACAATTTTTTTTGAGCAACTGACATTAAGCATTTATAGTTGAAAGCAATTTTTTCCCTAAAATCGACTTACTACTACACGGTAGTTTTATCTACCCATAATTGTGCCTACTGTTTATCCGTACATTATCCGTGTGTCTGTATGTGAAGATCTTAGCTCAAAAACAAAAAAATTTAAGCAACTGAAATTATATACTTATTGCAGGTATGTGCCAGAGTTATTAAGACAATTAATTCGATAAAATCGATCAATCAAAAGTGCTATCTAATATCAACCTATTTTACACATTTTACACTTTTCTCAATAATGACTCTAATAATTTATATGAAATTAGATAACATTTAATATCAGATAGTTCTTGCACTCAGTCAAATAGTGCGAAAGGGCTTAAATGCCCAATCTTTGAAAAAAAAACGTCCCATCAATATAAGGGAATAATTTTAAAAAATAATCATTTCTGATTGTTTGCAGCAATAAATAGTAAATAATAGATAAATTATAATACGAAATCAATTTTATAATTAACTAAATAAGAAAATAAGTATTTTTGTTTTTGTAAATAAGATCTTTTATTAACATATCCATAAATTAAATATCTAATAAGGGTAATAATTACAATCTCGAATGAAAAAATTAAATAAATGTTTATTTTAAAAAATACAAAGAATTATTTCAACTCAAAGAAAGATAGTAACTGAAAGTTGTGTGATTCGCACTTATGTATATATATTTCACTTTGATATTTTATAATAGTTTTCCAAAGACGTCTGTAAAACATACATTTCATACACGAGAATGTATTGAAGAAGTTAAGGACATTTTAGAAAAACATAAAGAAACAATTGAATAAAAAATAACTTAATAATTTTTAAAATTATAATAAAATAAGAAGAAGAGAATTCTTTTATAGCATATAAGCAACAAGTACAAGAGCCCGGTGGAAAAAAAAAAATCAGTTATTTCACCCAATTTTTTTATTATTTTAATGAAAACTATGTATAGTTACTACTCAAATTTGATGAGTCTGTCTAGTATGGTGAGGGGGGATAAAAAATGGCAAATATTTCTAAAAATAAGAAACAATTAATTTTTCATTTAATCTTCAAAACTTAATGGAACGTCATCAAGTAGTTTTCATGATAATAGCCAAAATAAGTTAGCAAAATTTTGATTTCTACTTGTTCTGACATAGTTTTTGATTTATGAAAAAATATATCTCAGGTGTACACATTTCTGCCATCACTCAAATTAAAGCAAGTTTAATATAATATCCAGGAATTTAAGACATTTAACTATACTCGGCAGACTCATTAATTTTTACTGATAGGTATATATAGTTTTCATTAAATTAATAAAAAAAATGAGGTGAAATAACTTACTTTTTTCTTAAGTTGAGCTCCTTGACTAAACTATAGGAATAAATAATATGCATACAATTCCTGTCAGTGTACTCACAATTAATTATAAAAATAGTAACAATCACAACAATTAGCTACTTACGATTACTTTAGAGATTCTGGTCAACATATTATTATCCCTTCATTAATGCCACTTACTCATTGTGTTTTGGATTAGGGCTGTCCAGAAAGCGTCATAACAATATTTTCCTTAAAACAAGATTCAAATCTTATTTTTCAACTTAACCGCTCTTTTCCCAGAGAAATTATTATTATTAGAAACTATTTAATAATAGCTAAAATAATTGTACAAAGCGTGAACAACGTAAACATCCCAACAGAAAAAACTAAGTCACATTTTTATAATTTTTTTTTTTATATTAGCACAAAATATATTAAATAAAAACAAAACAGCTCTTAGGGTAATTCTGGACAAAGCAATTAAGCAGCTGGAAGAAGGAGTTTTCACCAGGTATGGCCATTATTCGAATCACTTTGTTCGGGTAGTGGAGAGGTTTTTCTTCCAACATTCCGCAAGGCCCATAAATTGTAGTCACTATATGTTGGAGGAAGGGGGGGAAGGATTGGTTCGTGAAAAAGGGGAAAACGCCTCTTCTTCAATCACGATCTCTATACCCAATAAGCCGAGGGGTACCATTGGCCTGTTCCTTACTAGGCTCCAGTTGAAGAAATTCCGTCTTTAGACACTCAATCACCTGTTTCGTGACTGTTAGGAAAAGGGTAAAAACTATCGTTGGATTACGAGTCACGGATATATTATCAATAAGTGAGAAATAATAATTATTATTATTATTTTAGTAATTCTTTACTGCCAGATTAGCCCTGCTTGGCCTTACATGGTTATTGTAACTGTTTTTTAGTTTTTTAACAGTTGATACTGGGGGGGGGGGGAGCGGATATAATATCGTGCAAAAGACATCCCTTCCTATTTGCAATGAACTATTATAATTAAAAATAATAGGGATCAATTATAAAAATAGCAAATAATAATCCAGATAAAATACAAAATGAAAAATAATTAAAAGATCTCAAAAAAGTGAGGATGCTGAATTAGTTTTTTGATCCTAATTTGAATGTTTTATCAATATTGATAAAAATGGAAAGGTAATATTTATTAATAATAAGCCAAAAGCATTAACGACTTCATTGGACTTTAAGGAATTTCTATGATCTTATCACTTTTATCTTTTATCATGATATTAACATGGTTATTAACAAATTGCAGTGGTTCCAGATTTAAAAAAATTATTAATATCAAATACATTTTTATTTACTTATTATGATTCTCAAATTTCTTACGAAAATAGAAAATGTTAAACTAAAAGAACAATTTTCAAATAATGTCAAATAATAGAGAAAACAAATTGATATTAAGAATAAGTTTATAAAATATAATTAATGAAATTATTGAACCAATCCTACTCCTATTCTAAAAATCTTATGCATTGCTCGTTAATTAAAAACTTTAATACAAAACTTTCACTAACCGCCTTACATACATCCCCAAGTTTTTGTAAATTGGTGGACTCATGTTTAAGTAGTGATTTAAAAAAAAAAAAAAAAAAAATCCAAAAAACCTAAAGACCCTTCAGGGAAGACGAAAATTATGAAAACAAAACAAAGTGTATTTTATTGTTGCAATAAAAATCCGTACATTAATGTTTCCCGAGGTGGGAATAAACAATATAAATGTTAGACCTGCCAATAATACAACAGTTAAACTAAAGATAATAAGCCGTAATGTAATACGGTAAGATCGTAAGGTCTCAGCTTTTACCGTTTGAATCAGAAGTATTAATTTTCCTTATTTTCTCCTTTAGTTATTTATAAAATTCTTTAATATTTTGTATTTGTCCATTGTTTAATATTGCTAACAATGAGAACTGTTAATTTTGTCGAAATGAACATAATTAAAAGTACTTTAGAGGAAGATGTTTTGAAAAATCCGCATTTAAGCCCATTCAGACTATTTCAATGATGATAAGACCCATTGAAGACAATATTACATTACACATTGGCACATTGAGCTCGATTAATATCGTTCATTCAAAATCAGATAAGCTCAAATGACACATATATCGTAGTTCTGATGAGGGTCTATATAACGTTGGATGAAGAAAAGAAAATAAATATTAATTTTCGTTATTTTTTTGTCTTTGACTTCTAAAGGTAATTGGTTCCTGAAAAGAATAAGTTGTCATACATTAATTCGCTAAAAGTGAGTTCAAATTCACTTGAGTTATTGTAGATTCATGGATTACTCGTATTATATATGCAATCCAGACAAAGTCCTAAACTAGTTCACGATATCAAACTATACATTATTAAAATTAAAAAAGAAAAAAACATGTACTGCTAAAGACCATGAAGAAGTAGGTGGTAGTTCATTGAAAGTGTGTTTCTTGGACAATTGTTGTGCAAAGAAATTTTTTTTTTCTCCTTTTTGTTGTTTTTCGGTTTATGATCACGCTCAACCGCCAGGTTTTTCTCCTCCCCTAAATAAAAGAACCCACAATATAGATGCTGGATGTGTCCCAGGAGGGCTCCCGAACATACATAATCTCAAACAACAAACATAATGCTAATGTAACAGAATAAATAATTATCGAGAGTTGTCGTAAAAGTCGTAGTTGAAGAAGTGGAAAGGTCTTAAAGCTAATTTTCTTTTCATTTTCTTTGAAAAATCTAGCAATTGAAATAGAGAAAACATACAATGTCCCTCTTCCCAATAATGTGTCATTAATGTTGTAAGCATATCTTTTTTTTTGTATGTATGTGTTTGGATATAATTTTAAGTATTATGATTCAAAAAATATATATAGTTTAGTACAGAAATTTTCATAATTTTCTGTTTAATATCAATGTGCAATGTCAGATGGACGGTCAGTTGCAGACTGATCGACGGGCTGCGGGGACAGGCGGTCTGCAAGACGTTGAGTGGGTTGACGCGGCGGCAACAGGATAGCTGCAGGCGGCACCCAGATCTGACCCTGGCCGCCGTCGAAGGCCTCTCAGCCGCCGCTACAGAATGCCAGCACCAGTTCAGGTGGCATCGGTGGAACTGCTCTTCTCTGGCAGTCAGGGCCCCGCACAACAGTCACATACTCGCCAGGGGTAAGTAACTGAAATAATCATCCATAGTATTTACAGTGTTATTCGAGTACTAATTAAATCTTATGTATATTTTTGATTATAGTGCCTAGTTTATATGTAATATGTTTTTTTGTAATGCCAGAAAAACAAATCATATTAGCTACAATAAAAGAGTTGTGTTTATGAATTTTTGGTTATAAACCTATGGAATTGATCGATTCATTACACTTTTAACTCTCTTGCAACAGTACAAATTTCATATCGACGTATGTAAGTGAATAATACTGTGTAGGTGCAGAACGGTGTCTTTGTATGGCCTAAAACCGATAGAATACAGAAAATGTCATAGAAATCACATTGTAAGAATTATTTCAGTAGGAAATTTATTTGTACATTAGATTAGTGATCGGTCAAAGAATACCAGGTGGACCAATACCCAATATCTGAGTCCAAGAAGATCCCTCGATACAAAACGCGAAGAACGCTAAATGCAAGCCAGGATGAAAGAAAGAGTAAAGAAGCCAGAAGGAAACAAGGCAGTTAAAGTTAAGTCTTCATCTAGCAACTGTTGAAGTGAGCTTGGGGTCAAAAGATAGTATAAATACAAGAAAAAGAAAGAGATACAGCAGCTGAAATCGTACATTATCTCATAAAGGAGGTTTAGAGTACGCAGTGGAACGCGCCATCGCTGCTACGTAGGACGTGATCCGAATACCGCACCACTTCAAGCACTCATAATGTTCCCGTGGGAGAATGAATGAACAAATGTACAAAAATTTGTTGACCAGTCAAGGTCTATGAATGTCTATGTTCTTACTTTCTTAAATTTATTTACGTCCCAAGTGCTCCATTTATCTGGACTCTCAGGGAAATGCTGAGAGTTTCTTTCATAACAGACAAGTCATTAAGATGTTAATCTACCATTCATACAAATAGATACAAATTGACTGCGTTGTAGTTAATAAAAGGGATCTAAGTAACATTAGTTTATGACTATACTTTGAAGAAAGAGCAAGTAGTAAGTCCTCAATTTCATTATCTTTTGTTGTTTTAATTTTATGGTTGACGCTAAACTGCCATTATGTGTTGATAGAATTAACATGTAATTTATTCGTCTTTCTCTTTAAACACCTATCTTTGATTTTTTATAAAAAGTTTTTGGTATAACGTATTGAGGTATGATGTTTTCAAGGGCATTTCCAAATCTTGGGAACACACTCATTTAGAAAGAATCAGTTGTAGAACTTCAAGCTAATAAATAATTTATATTTATGGCCTGAACAGTTGTTACCACCTAAATCAGTTATCATATGAAAGAGAAGCTATGCAGGAGCTGCTTCAGAGGATAGATCCGGCCCGCACTCGGTATTCAAAGTACCCCTATCACGTTTTCCTGGATAATAACTTGAGCCAGGGTTTCCTTTATGGTTGGCACAAGTGATGAGAGGTAGTTACCGTCGCTACATTACTCTGGATTAGAGATATCTTGGAGATAATCCCCTACCCATTGCATAGTGAACCCGTTTTTCGGACCCCTTTGTCAAATTTAACAGGGACTAGCGAGGTATAAGAGATACAAAACTGGTGTAAATCCTCTAAAAATCCTGAATTATATCGTCGCCATTGTGGACGGGCACGCTCTTGCTGGTGTTTATTTTAGCATTATTAAACGTTTCGCAGAGAGCAAGTGCTTTTATGTTTGCATTAGCTGTAAGTATAAAGAAGGTGAAATACAGGCACATTCTATTGTTATACATGTCCGAGATGAATAAAAGGGATAATAATCATTAATATTGGAATATGAGGATTTGTTTATTGAACTCTGGTTACCCGAAATCCCACTTTAGAATGAAAGAATCTTAAATTTAACCAATAATTTGCATAAATGAATTCTCACTAAGCTACCTATATCTTCAGTTTATCTGCAAATTTTATTATCATTGGTTTTATTTGGCTTGTTAACTTAGCTCCCAAGAGTACTTAAATTCATATGTGACGTCACCTATAAAAAATAAATAAAAATATGAACTGACCAATCGAAAATTGAAATCAACCTTACATCTGCAACTGTAATTTAAACAGTGTTTTCATAAATTTTGAGGTGAACTGCTTTCGCATTACACCAACGGTATTGTAGTGTATTCCAAATAAAGCATGTAAAGTAAATATATTCACTAGCAATATTTAATATACAACAAACTAATAAACAGTATATTCTTATTTAAAAATGAAAAGAGGGTACTTATCAATTATTTAAATACATATCGAAAAAGTCATAATAATTAAAGTAAAAAATAATTTAGTAGAAATTTCTAGATGTTAGTAACAGAAATAATATGTGATCTCAAATTAAGAATAGTAAAACTGGTTTTCATACAAATATGTTCCCTCTGTTTTTACAAAATCAATTAAACACATAAAATATTAAAACATTACCATCAAAAATGTATAGTGTTATAGGAGAAATAATTTGTTGCAGTCACTCCGATGTAATTCCGCAAAAACTTGAATTTGGACTGTAACTTCTTTAGTCAAGAGGTTAGTTCAATATTCCGCCTTCTCCGGTCTAATTCTACTTATTCATCGGGAAAAACAAAAGTCACTTTAATTTTCTTACTCCTGTTTATGAGTTTTATAAAAGAACCTCTATCAATATTTGTAGGACTATTAACTACAGAGTGTATAGTTAGTAGTTAAAACATTACTATAGTTGCTGAAAACTACTATAACAAATGAAGGTAAAGTATGTAAGGTTTCAGGGAGAGTGCGTTCGCACACGCAATCACAGCGGCAGCGGTGGCCGAGCGAGTGGCGAGAGCGTGTGCTAGCGGCCGAGTGCTGGAGTGCGGCTGTGGACCAGAACGAGGGGCGGCTGGAGCGGGCTGGAAATGGGGCGGCTGCTCCCACAACATCAGGACTGGGCTAGCCTTCTCCCAGGAGTTCCTCGACGTCAAGGAGTCTAACAACGGCGACATACAGTCCAGAGTCAGTCTGCACAACAATGAAGCCGGCAGGCTGGTCAGTATAATCACTTCAAGTTTAGTTCTTTACCTTTATATTCGAGTATATATATATGACACAATTACCTGTGAAAATCAAATTAGTACAAAGTACTTTAATTAAAAAAAAAAAATGAAATATAATTTTTGTAAAGTTATAAAATGGTCTAACCTCACTTCCTTTTTTTGAAAAGTGCCTCTTTATTATAATAAAAAAATAGGATTAAAATTTTTAACACAACAGATGAGTGTGGAATAATAAATAAATCACTTACAAACCATATCATTCTTTCAACTCAACACTGCAAACTTAGTAAAAAACAATTTCGAATTATCAGTTTTTGACCTCCAATATTCTAGTGGTTTTTTTTATAACAATTTATTGATTCTTTCCTCATCAGACCTAATTAATATTTGTTAATCAGTTATAGCGCAATTCTCATACAAAAAATTTAAATGTATTTTCAATCAATAGATATCTATTTTTTTCTTCAATAATTCCTCAAAAATGAGGGATTTCGGCAAAGTACCTGTTATTATTTATTTAAAGATTTAACACTAGTTCATATGAAGCTATCTAGTTAGACTGAATTAGACCCCAATAAAGATATCAATTTATTTTTTTATACACTCTCTTATAAGTATAAAGTATATGAAGTTCTTTCATCTGTGGGAGCGTTAAGGAAAAGTGAAGTTATAGAAACCAACAGAGCGTAGGCTGATGTCGAGAAAAACTAATTAATAAACATTAATATCAACATTTACCTTAACTCATCAACAATTTTTAATCGAACCTCAAGAAAAATATATATATATCGGGATGAGCCCTGGTTGGTTATTGTATTTCATCTTCAATTGTTAAGGATTTAAATAAAAAATCCATTAGCAGATAAAAAATAAAATAAAAAACCTTGTGGATTTATTTAAATTCATGAATTTACCTTATGGTTATCTTTATATTATCTTTATATCTTTATATTATCTTTATATCCTTATAGTTATATTTATGAATTAACCTTTTGGTTATCTGTCAATTACACATTCAGTAAGCTAAGGTCATTGGTTAAAACAGTAACAATAATTATGTCGGCATAGTAATTTATACATTATATATTGTTTTATTTTTAAATTCGTCAAATTCAATCGGAGCGACAAAAATTAATTTATCCTTATAAAAGAACACAACTGGGCTAAATAATAATAATTCTAAATAAATTATGAGCCGTTTTAAATATTTTGGATACACGTATTCATAAATTATCTATAAAAACCTGAAAGATGGGGATAGGACGTGAGGCCCCACACGACGTTGGCAAGTAAAAATGTCTTTATTATACCGTATTATATTTAGCCGGCGAGAAAATATAACTCAATTATAGGCTATTGAGCGAGGAGGAGCTCATGTTTATTAAGCGCTTTGTCCTCCGGTCACCCCGCGTTAGCCGCCTCGGGGGGGTCTAGCGGTCAACTCTCTGTCCGGTCTCGTTCCTTTCTCACAGGCCCAGGATCTTCTAAGGCTATGGTACTGCTTCGGAGGAGTGGTTACAGTAAGCTGAACCCAAAGCAACGGTCACAGATTTCTGCTCTACCCGACCGAAACATCCTGGGTACAAATGTACCTTAAAATCACCGATTATAAAAGAAGATATCTGAGCTGTTGGTGAGAAATGTTTTTTTTTTCAATAAACCATGATAACCAAATATATAGAGTTGCTATTAAAGTACACAACATACAACTCAGTCCTAGGACAAAATATAAAAACTAACATTGTTTTTTAAAGTAAAATAACTTAAAATACTTAAATACCCAACTTAAAATACAATAGTAGGCGCATTAGTAAAATTGAAAACAAATAAATAAATAATGATATTAAAAAAAAAAAAAAGAAAATTAAAAATTTGTTTTTACTATTCGCCCCTAAAATATTGTGAATAGTACGTGAATATATAAGTATGTGAATATACCTATACTGCCAAGACCGATCCTATCACTTTTTTCAACAAGAATACTTTTTGTTATTTATGGTGTTGTGGTCTCTTAGTGAGATTTTGACATGTCGTACATCGACCAATATAAACGCTATGAGTGTATGTTTTGAAGGTAAGTAAGGCTACACTTTTATTGCCGTATATTTATTTTGATATTTCACGTCGTTTTCAAATTATAGCCTTTTTTTTTCCTTGTTGATCGATTTAACCGACTTAAATTAAATAAAATGCAAGGTGATATTAGACCGTCGGCAAAACTGGGTTTAGCAGGGCGGGTTGGCCGGGAAGTATTGCCTTCTATCATTTTTGGTGTCCTGATGATGATCTCCTCTTGTGAAATTGTAATAATTACTATTGGTCGAAAAATGGATTACATGCTCTAGGATCCTCTGTTTGTGTATAAGCTAATTTTAATTAAAAATACCCATTTAAACAAACTATTTTTATTAACAAATTTTATATTTCAGGCCGCAACTTTTTTTTTAAAGACTGGAGTAAGGGTATAGATGAAATTTTTTTACAAGTCTTAATTTGATTTTTTTAATTAAATTTTTTTTTACAGGCTATTATGATTAAATCTATTGATATTGAAGACAAATACACTTATCAATTAATATCAGAACTTTCGTTAGCAACTAACAAAATCACTGAAAATTTCTTTATAAGTCATATGTAAATTCAAGCATTTTCAAAAATATTGAAATATTAAACTAACTTTTAACCACTGTTAGTCACATTCTCACAAGAGATTGTAACATCAAAAATAATAGATGGGAATCTTTTCCGGCCAACCATAGGATAAGATAGTATTCCCTTCTATCTTATATTATTTATAATATATAATATTATATTTAAATTTATATATATAATATAATAATCATAATGAATAAATTAATGAAATATTGGAAGAGAATTCATAGAAATAATTAAAAATATTAGAATTTTTAATTAAAAAGTAACAGTTATTGAATGAGTGAGATCACTTATTGCATGGGCTTTGCAATGAATGACGTCACATTACACTTAAGTTTTCAGAAGGAAGTTGTTGAATGATAAATGATAACCTTAACATTCAAGTCCTCTGATGAGGCATTTTTAATTACTTTTATTTCTCTTAATTTTCTTTTTTATACCAAATTAGACGTTTGACCTGATTTTTGGTTATCTAAGAATCCGCTTTGGGCCGGAGCCAAGACCAAGGCTAAAATTATTGCTACATTCATTTATCCATGATGTGAAATAATGAATACATCGAGTTTCTGAAAGCAATTCATTCAATTCGATCCCTGCTCCCCACATCATCAATAATTAGGTAGAACGACGCCAAAATTATGGTTTAGTAATTAATATACCTCACTTTCAGAGCTAAAAATTTTTAACGTAGAAATTTTAATGGTTACACCCTTTAAATCATTCCAAAGCCCCGCCAGCTCTCAGATGTTAAGCCAAACATAGGACACAATAGATGTTCTACCTGAAACATGCGTTATAGAAAACATCATGGGGGCTTCTTTAAAGAGCTTATCCTTTTTTGATGTTTGCTCTTACAAAAACTATTTTTTAGGTGTGCCTCTTTCATTCCGTATTTGCTTCAAAAAACATCTTTAACCATAATGATGTTCCATTTCTTGCCTATCATTGGCTATCTTTTTTATGGTTCTTGTATGTAGCTGTAATTTGTTTTTATTAGCTTGCAATAAAAAATCATAACATTTACTTAGGATTATACATCATGATTATTTACTGTTCCAATATTCTTATAATAATAAAAACGAATGTAGACATTAGATATACGGTAACGAATCCCACGACTCTAATGAAGTACACGGAATTGTTGAATTAATGTTTGGTAATATCCATATTTACAAAAAGAAACAAGTGATTTTAGTTTATCTATATCTTCCTAACTTATTCCAAGAAACAAATAGTTTTTTTTTCTCAATACTTGGCGCAGATTAATGATCAGTTCTCCAGGCAACTACGGCAAATTATTTGTTTACAATTTATCATTTAAAGTTATTAGCACGTCGGTAAAAAACAATTTATAAAATCGAAAGTAATATTATGATTTCTTTTTTTCAGAAACCCACAAAAAAGAAATCAGTTACTAGAAATATTACAATTTAAAATAATTAACCATTTAGAAAGTACTGAATTGACAATGGGCTGAATCTGTGACTGTACCCACCGTTAAAGTCTCCTATTGTATTAAGACTTAATCTGATTCTTATTGTATGTTTACTGTCTATTCTCTATTAAAGGCTTTAAATGACTAAATAATCAATGTTTTACAATATTTTTTAAATTAATAGTTGCTGAAAAATAAATATTTCATAATTATTACACAATTGATAAGTGCAGTGTAATTATAACTCACTATGGGCGATGTTTAAAACTTTAAATTTTAGAATAACCTATTAAAATAAAAATTACAGTGTATTTAGGTGGGGTTCCTAGTCAAGAGGGAGTCTATGGTGCAATCCGGACCAGAGTTCCCTATTATCAATAAGGGATAATATCTAATACATAAGTAGTTTATATATACAAGAAAATGAGAACAAATATATATTTTAAGAAAGATCGACGTAGTTAATTTTAGAAATAGCAAAACACTACTGATGGAAACAACTTAAATAAGGTCTGAAACGTTAAGAAAAAATATATTTACAAATCTAGAACGATGTTATTATTTATTTCCTGAATTAAAAATATATTAGCATAAAATATATATTTTTATCTGTTACAAACATTCTATCAGTTTATAAATAATATCATGAATTCATTTAATTATTTAAAACAAACAATTACAGGTAAATAAAAGTTCTCGTAGTTAGTTCATTTCATTCACTATATGATTAAAAACTAACTTCCAGAAAATATAAAAAATAGCAAACTTGGTTTTAAAAAATGAATATTTATTCTCTAACTCCTAATTATTTTTTAGCATAAAATATCCATGAATTATAATGTATTTAGAAAAAAATTTCACTCTGGCATTCTCATTTTTAAAAATATCGACTAATCTATGATAAACATATTCTTTTAATATGAATGTTTTTTGTGTTTCTATTCCTTGATTTATTGTTATTCTATCTGGGTAAAGAAAAAAAATCTTATAAACCATAATAATTATATCAATCGAACATGTAATTTGATCATAAAATATAATAAAGTATAATGTTAAGTATGATACATCATTTAAAAAGTAGAGAACATTGTGCCTTACTAATAATTTGATATAAATTAATTTTTTCATTGAGTATATTTGTTCTAAAACAGGAAAGAAAGCTTCCTTTTTTTTCTCCCATATTTCCTTTTTTTACTATAAAAACATAGTAAGATATCTGATGCTTTAAGTGAACTGATTGTAATACCTTGTTTTTCCGACAGAGCATGCTAAGGGCTTCGTTTGACACCCTGGCAACATGGAGTAAGGTTTCAGATCTGTGATTTTAATACATTTCAAAATCGTCCAATAGTTTATCAGACATTTAAGTATCAATTTGAGTTATATAGTCTTTTTAGATACCACAAATTTAACTCTTCATTGAGAGAAATAAAGATTTTTATTATATTGTTAATTGAGTTCACAAAGACAACAATCATCTTTGATGACATGTTTTTATTACATATATACTGGATATGTATAAAATTGTAAAAATAATCTACTTCACTAATTTATAAATTTAATTTATATACAAATATTTTATTATAAAATAGTTTGACTAATAAATTGATAAAATGTGTTATCTACAAAATGGATTAATACTAATTTCAATTACATTGAACTAAATTTTAGGGAACGTATAGCAAAACAATTATTACATATGGAGATTTACTCCATTACTATTAACCTATTGATGCAAACATCTTATTGCTTATATCAAATAAATAATTAACTGATTTAATGAATTCATTGCAGAAGAGATCTTAAATAGAAATAGAAGTAATGAAAAATTAAATAATAAGTTTTTTGTTTTTTTAATGGGCCTAAAATGTCTGCATAAAAATAAGAATGATACTTTCAAAAATAGGCAGTAAATATTTGCCTAAAAATAATGTGATTTACTTTACTGATAAGTCAATGTGGCAGTAAAATACCATGATTATTAATTTATGAAGTCAGTAAAACAAATGTAATATCTATCATACAAATATTTACTTAAGTAATTAATAAAATAATCATTTTAGTAGTAATATGTATTTTAATATTAAATATATTACAGTACAAATAATTTAATAGCTTTAGGAAGAACATCAAAATGTAAGTATTGCATACATTTATACTTCATTAGTAAAAATAAACTATGTATTTAATAAATTAATTGCCATGAAAATTGTAGAACAAGATTAAATCAATATAAAATAAAATAACATGTTTTTCTGTAAATTGTTACTTTCAAAATTAATATTATATATTTTTCGATTCAATGTTAATTTATATCATGAAGTAAATAGTTAATGAATGATTATTCATGAAGTTTATGTCTACCATTCAGTACAGTGATGAATTAATCATTTCTTTTTCCTTATTTCTTAAACTTCCAACTGAATTTAAATATAGAATAAATGTGAATGTGATGTGAATTGTACGATATGATATCTATTTGTGAATAAACTACCCATTGTTAGCACACCAATTGAATAATTATAATTTTCTTGTTTTGTAAAATCTATATTAATATATATATATATATATATATAATTAGAATGAGATTTTTTCTATAACTCTCATATACAGGATTATGCTTCCTCGAAACATTGATATTTTAAATAAATTTAATTTTAAATATTTTTCAAATATTTACCCGTTTCTACATGTTTTTCTTATAATTATATTATTAGAGCACATTCCTATTTTTACTTGGAACATGTTTTTCCAATCAAAACATTTTTTTTTTTAAATTAGAATAAACATCATAGATACGAATTTCAACACGTATAATTCTCAATTATTCTCTGGTAAACCTATAATAAACATTTAATGTTATGAAAGCTTATGAGCTAATTTCTAGATGTATTATTATTTTAAGGTACCATAATTGTTCCTATCACGTCTGTGGTTGAGAAACAATCTTTCGGTCGAAACAAATCTATTTTGCAATGGTCGATGATTTATTTTTGAAAACTTGACATGTTGATACATATCGTGATATCACTTGAAAATTAACTGATGAGAAATATGATAGTGAATTAAAACAATCATTACAATTAAATGTTTTTTTTCTTTTCGAAACCTTTTTTTTTTAAAAATAAAAAGTTGTATGTCATTTCCCTTAGTTTCAGGCTTAAAGTTGAATGTAACACATTTTTATGAACAAACAAATACTTATTTATGATAAAATAAACATGTATTTATGTGCATATTTGGCTTTTCTTAATCTCATAAAAACTCTAGATCTATTTATTAGGTATGGAAATAAAGTGTAGAAAAATTCTGTAATAAAAAAACATGTAATAATAAAGAAAATTGTAATAAAATAATATTGATTATATTAATTCGGACCTTCCAGGGTCGCTTGTAGCCTTTGGAGTTGAGATATACGTTTTAACAACCTCGGAACTGCAGCGATGCTGGTTCGAATACGGCATGGGTGGTCGACTTTTATTTCTGTGGTGGTCCCCTGAAACGAAAACTTGATCACCCCCACACCATGGTTAGAAGAGGGTGTTATCTTGTAGATAACCCCACTTGTATTTTGATTGGAAATTTTGATGTAGTTAGATAAAATATAATAACCAAAAAAAAACAAATGCACTATTAAGATTATTTGTGGAGAATAGAATAATAATAATATTGACTAAGGCGAGATAGGAATTACAAGTGGATACGTAAATCTTTTACTAAATGTAAATAGCGATTAAAGTTTAAGATATCTCCTTCAGTTACACCTAGAAAATTAGTCAAGCCTCGGACCGATGATACTGAACATTGCTTTTCCTCGTGCCTGTCAGACTTACATTATTATTTTAGCAGCCCAAGCTATTTGCTTAGCTATCAGTTTCAATCACGGCAAATGGTACTACGTTTATTGTTGTTTTGAAGAGTAATATATAAAAAAATAAATAAAGAAACCTGAGGAATAGTATACAATATATTCTGAGAAAGGTTACTGAGAAACACAGTTTAAATTCTATTTTTAGCGTTGGACAAAATAAGAAGTAATTTCGTTGATTCACCTTTTATCGAAATCCTGGTATGAATGCGATTTAGGATTGCACCGATAGCAATGACAGTCTTGTTGAATGAATCAGACTTACACAGGACATGCCCAGTTTCGTTCCGCACCTGGTAGGAGACCGGAAACGGATCCAGACCATGTACCCAAACGAAATGAGTCAGAGGATTACGCCACTATAGCTCCATTAGTGGTACCATCATCAAAGGTCCATGGGGATGACAGCCACCGGAAACTGGCAGATTCCAGTTCACACTTACGGAGTCATCAAGATCGGTAATCAAGGAGGCGCTAGACGGGCCATCTGTCATTGAGCGGAGGAACCTTGGCCGTTTTGATTAAACGGGTCCCTAAAATAGACCAGTCGCCATTAGAAAAAATGGCCAGAACTTCATGGGATGTCATTAGGCGAAACATCGTAGGTGTAATCAAATCTTCATCACACCTTTATCTGAAATTGAATTTTTTATAATGTTTGGACGTTATTAATAAATAGGGATTAGATTTATATGTGATAAAAAAGTAAAAATATGTACATAAGTATGTAAATTAATTGTCATAACACTACATTTTTATATTAGGCTTTCCGGAAACGAATTAAAACTATCTGTGTAGTAATTATTATCAATGCATTTCTTCTTTAAATTTAAAAAAAAAAGTGTTTTTAATTAATAAAAAAAAAAGTACCAAGTAAAAAGGGAAATATGTAAAAAAAAAAAAATAATAAGAAAATAAAAAATAAGTAAAAACGGTGAAAGTTTTAAAAATACGTAACATAAAATGGGAATTATGGACTCAAACAAGAAGTTACAAGAAAAATATATAATGTAAAAAAAAATGTAAGAATGGTAAAATAAATAATTTATAGCAATGTTATTCCTCAGTAATTATAAAACCCCTTCATGATCTATATTTTATGAATAAATGAAAGGAGCGGAGAAATCCAGAAATACTCACACATAACCTCCCTAACCTTTCTAAAAGGACACTACGATATGACCTTTTTATTTGAATTAATTTGTTGCAAAAAAATATTGTCATTAATTTTTTTTCATTAGAAGAATAACGTCCTTTTTTTTTTAGAGCAGGCATTATAAACAAATACATGTAAGGACCTCAATGGCCTAGGTACAAAAATGTTTTCACATAAATTCAACATAAAAATAAAAAATAAATGAAAACCCATTGAACAAAAAAATGCAGTTATTTAATTCACTGCCCCAAGTAAATCTTTTTTTTTTTTTCTTAAAAAAAGTAAACTTCTTAAGTAGACTTTTTAAACTTCTCAAGTAAACTTCTTCTCATAGTTGAATTGAAAAGAAAAACCAATTGAATATAGATACAGCGAGAGTAAAACTCAATGTAAAGAATTATATTGTAATAAGTTACAGAATGATTAATGGGAGTAGTTTACCTTAGATGATGATCAAAATTAAATATAAACTAGGCAAAATTAACATTAAATATTTTAACTTAAATTTCTTACTTTTACATATTGATTGACTATTTAGATAATTTTATGTAAAAATTATTTATTTCCTGTATGCTTGACTACTCTTCTTATTATATTGTATTAATTATTTATATTATTCCATTTTTTTAAATATTTTTGTTGGGTGTCCATTATATTATCACAAATGGTAAAGTAAACTTATATAGAAATAGAGTGCTGTAAGATAACATATTAGAAAGCGATGTAGAAGACTAAATAGGTGGGCTTCAAAATATACTGCTGTTTTAAAAGGTTAGTTGTTTTAGTATCGTAATGCCTCTCGATTACTACAGATAGTTGACCAATCCAATCGATTTCTCAGTTCTTAATTTATTCCAAATCTGTTTCGAATTACATTCTTGAATGATATATTTAAAGGTCTAAAGAGAGGGTATGGATAAGGAGATTCCAAATAGTAGACATAAACTAAATGCATATATTTCTTTTATTTATTAAAAAATGTTTACATATGACAAATAAAATATTGTTTTAAGCTGCTAATCTCTTTTAATACAATATAATAATTTGAAGCTTTTTAGTATTGTTTTTTAAACGTGTTTGTTTCACATTAGCATAACTCTTATACAATTCTTTTTTTTTTTACCTTCAAAATTTCATTTAAAAAATATATTTTATTTACACGTAAAATAAAATGATAAAGTAACTAGTAATAATAGTGATAATTATTTAAGCAGTATATTCAATAATATATAATGAATATATTATCTTACTTAAAAGCGTACTTTTATATAACATTAATGAACATTAGGTAGTTTTGTAAAAAAATCCATCCCTTTAACCCTTTATATATATATATTTAATCAACGTTTCAGGGCTCGTCCTCTATCTATAGCATAAACAATATTCTCAGCAGTAACATTGCCCTTTTGATTTTTATTCAAACTAGAATACTTCGTCTTCAATTGAAATATTTCAATATTTACAATACTTATTCATTTTCACTACTACACACTGGCTGAATATTTACATCCAACTTATATTATAAATACTGTTAAATTACTATGGAATCATTGTTGAATTATGTTTTAAAATGCAGATAAGCATGAAAATTGGTATTAGATACAATTACAAAACACATATCGTAATTGATATCTAAATTGATAGCGTTTCATTCTATAGTGTAGCTCCCATTCAATTGAAAACCTGCTATTAGTTTTATAGAACCGATAGTTGGATGAACATCATTTATTATATAAAAAAAAAATAATAAAGGGCTACAAAAATAGAAAGCCATTGAGGCGGAGAAATTGAGTGTAACAGATTGAGGAAGAGTAGACACATTAATCAGAAAGCGGTCACAATATTTATTCTGTGAGTGACGTCTCCATTGGACCACTGCGTATCTTCACGCTAAACTCATTAGCTCGCTCTCTATACGGGCTTCATAATGAGTCTTCTATCTTTGTCTTTTTTTTTTATAAAATGTTGCTTTTGTTTTTATCAGATTTTTTTTAAAATTTACATTAATATCTATAAAAATAATAATTTATGTAAATATACACCAATCAATCCGGAGTATACCCAAACTCTATAAAATGTGTACCCTTAATTGGCGTAAAATCTGGGCCCTGTTTCATAATGAAAGCTAATAGTATTAGTTCATAGTACAAGTGTAGAAACTAGTGTGGTAATAATTACTAATACTTTTTTCATGATAGGGATAACTATTAGTGATATTACAGGAATTAAAAAATACTAAAGTACAAGTTACTGTTGTACAATTCTGTGTAATTGAATTAAGATAAATCTGCAAGACTAATAGTATTAGTTTGTACTTTATTATGAAACAGGGCCCTAATGGTAGTGCGTGATCACGAACAAATCACCTCCTCGCTAAATCGTAATTCAAGAAACTGCACTTCCTTACAATGTATTGAACCCCTGACCCTTCGTAGAATGTAGCGGTATATTTCCATACACTTATCAAAATAAACCGTTTATCTAATCTTTTAAAAAAAACCTAAAATGGGAACAGCTTTGTATCAAGAGCCCGTTCCTAGCCCATGAGGGTTAAAGCGCCAACTTTGACAGGCTCTTGAGTGCAGCGGCGTGTGTTCGAATCCAGCCCAGGGGATCGACTTTTATTTCTGTGGTCGTCTCACAAAATTAAAACTTAACTCACCAACATGGTTAGAATAGGGTGGTTACCTGTAGATAACACTGAAATGATCAGGAAGGGGGTCATAAAAAAAACAAAAAAAAAAACCTTGTCAAGGTGCAACTTTGGCACACTTTACGCCTTCTAGCGGAAGAATGATAAGAAAAAGTTCAGATAAATTAAAATCTACCAGAATGTTCCTATTTTTAACTCAACATTCAGCCGCTAGAAGGTAACTTTCAAGAATCCCTTGGCACAAAGTTGAACCAATTTACTAAATCATTTACATTAATTAAGGGATTATTGTTACTATCATTTTATGAACTAATTTGAATTACATTTTCTTCTTCGTGTCACTCAGTATAAATATTGTTATTGAATAATTTAAATTATTTTATTGGTGGAACGCTTCCCAAGCTCGGACCACTAACAAGAGAAAAAAATGAAGGGTTCAAAAGTAGATGGTCTCATGGGTAGACTGAGAGCAAACAAACATCCTCTCATAGCACTTCTAGCATTTTTGTTTATTTGTTTGCTTGCCCCGATACGAAGTTTTTATATACGTCCTATCCCAATGGCTGGTTAATCTAACACGCCTCATTCTCGAATCATATGTTTTGTATTGAATTATATTGGGGAAACTTTTAAATTCAAATATATATATTGTATTTTCCATAAATGTGATTACTTTTAATAGGCTTGGATTATTAATAAAAATTAGATCATATAAAATTTCTACATTTCTTTATTGAACGTTTGTATCAAAATAAGTGATTTGATTTTATTCAAATACGATGTCAGATTAATAAGTATTTGGACCATTAAATGTTAGTTAAGGATAGCAAATTACATATGAGTTACGGAGTCCATTTAGGTTTCACCTTTAGGAAGGAGGCTTTTGATTTGAAAAAAATAGGTAAAACATTTAATCATGCTTAAATATCAAATATTTAAAGGACGGATTTAGCTATTTTTATCAAAACAAACGGAAAAGTCTATTAATAACTGAATAAGGATTGAATTTCCTTATGAAAGTAAAAATAACAAATGGCTAGGAGCGAAAATAGTAGATAGCAAAACAGCAAATGCCATGGGCCTCTTCTCGAATTGGAGATAAAGAATTTTTTTCGTGTATACACTATCAAAATTTTTCTTCTACTTTCCCATGTAAAATTATTGAATTAAATGGATCATTATATAGTCTCCCATACTGTTTGACACATTATAGATTCTCTTTTCTTAATGTCTTGGAATATTTGATTTTCATCAAGTAGAATTAGAGACATTATATCATAATGTTATAGATAGATGTTATATCATAAGATTATAAATTATAACCTATAGCCGGGTGTATGCTAAATGTTACAAACTTAGGTTGAAAATAAATAGAACCGCCTCCTTCAGCAAATCCTTCGTCATACGTGCAACCTCCTTCTGGAATTCTCTTCTCATCTCCATTCGCCAATCCTCATTCCTTTTCTCCTTTAAACAAGACCTTCACTTAATACATAAACAGTCCTCCACATCATTGTGAACAATATAAATGGGTATATATTTATTGCTATTATGAACATTAGGTAAACTAATATCTTAATGTAATTTCATTTTGCTTACTGAAAGCGTCTAAATGTTTGTCATATGTCCTAAAATAAAATTATTTTTTCATTCATTCATTCATTCAAAATAATAACAATATATCACTTTCACCACTAACACGACGATATTTAGTTTTTCAGTTAATAACTAACGTAGTATTATAAAATAACGTAAAACATACACCTTTACATTTTGAGTGAGATAAGGGGACCTCAAAAATTAACTCTACTGCAAAAGGTAAATTAGTATTGAGGATATTAAAATGCTTATTTTTTACAACTTCTTACTACAGATACAACCGGTGAAAATTACACATTTATATTCAATTTAACTAAATTAAAATTTCTTGTTTCAGGCAGTAGCAAAGAAAATGGAGGTCAAATGTAAGTGCCATGGTGTATCGGGAAGCTGTGAGCTTCGTACCTGTTGGAGATCCGCACCCGACCTTCGGACGATAGGAGTTGCGCTAAAGGAGCGGTTCAGGGAGGCGATAATGGTGGAGGAATCTAACAAAGGAGGTGGAGGTCTGGCGGTCCGGAGGAGGAGGAAGAAGAAGAAAAAGCGGCGGAAACGCCCACGGGACCTCCGAGGCAGCCTCCTCTATTACGAAAAGTCCCCTAGCTTCTGCGAACCAGTGCCAGGACTGGAAGCAGGTGGAACCACGGGGAGGATCTGCAAGAAGGGAGGTCGGGGGGTGGACGGGTGTGCGTCGCTGTGTTGCGGGCGAGGTTATAACATCATTAGGCGGCGCCTGGTAGACAGATGCAACTGCAAGTTCCATTGGTGCTGCTATGTCACCTGCAGCAACTGCACAGTCGATGAGTGGATCACTGTCTGCAAGTAGTCCTATGTACAGAACCAAGCACACTATACACATCAATACGTAGCTCTAGCTCTAACTGATGCTATCAGTGTTCTAAATATAGCCAAACTTATTATTGCCCTTGCACTATTTTAACTATAAGACTAAACTAGTGAATGAACCACCTATCATTTAGTGTAGTGTTGCTATCCAATTAAGGACTATTGTAAATCTCCTATTAATACAGCAACGGTTTTCATGTTTCTTACAACCTGTTAGGTGTTTATATTTATACGTAACCAATGCATGTAATAGACTAATATAAATTAGGAAGCATGACAAAGGCTTAATTTTTGTATATAGCTCAAACAGTCGTTACTTACCTGACAATTACTAAAATATTCGTCACTTGCTGTTTTGGAATGAATATTACACACTTTCATTCATCAATAACCTCATGGGTTGGATATTAAATATTCCAGACATTGAATAATTAATTTTCAATAAAATATTTTGACTTCTGTTTAAAAATAAAATTACAGAATATACCTTAATTATTAACGTATTTCGATGACTTCTAAGATAGAACGGGTGGCGGTCGAAATTGGTTACAAAGTACTCAGTAGTTAGTGTACTACCTTTCAGTCGTAGACATAACCCCTGGTAATGACCTCTAATGTGGGTCAAAACGTAGGCTATCCATAAACAGTTTGTTTACTATTTTGTGACCTTTTTAACCGGCTCCCGGACCATCTTAACCTTCATAATGTATATATGCTAAATTAATTATAATCCATTATGAATAATAATTGAAATTCGAGTTAATAAGGGTTTCCAAATCAAATCATTCTTTTTTTTAATATTTGAAACTCTTAAAAAACATTATCCCTAATAATTAAGATGGGTGTATTTTTCAAATACCTTCAATAGTTTCATTTAAATAGTGTAATTTAATCCTATTTTGTAGATGTCCCTCACTCTAATAGTTACATCATCTATTTACGTATCTATAAAGATACAAACTTTTTTCAAACTGGTATGTAGCTCTAATTTTACCTATTTAACAACCTATTTAAGTCTTATCAACGAAAACCGCAGACATGTATATGAACCTAGGCTGTCGCTAATTATTTAATAACTTATGTATTTAACACTATAAATTTTATTTATGAATTTATAAAATTTTGGTGACGAACCAACAAAATTTGAATGTACAGTATTACCTAATGAGTACAATTAGCCAGATTTTTAGAGAAATCTGTTGTTGTTCCTTGTTAATCTTTATTTATTTATACAATAATTATAGGAAATATGTTAATATTATTTACTATTAATTACCTTATACCTATCCAAATGTATTATACATGTAAATTTTAGTGGCCAAATTAGAATATTTTTAAGCAATGATAAAATAAACAATTAACAATCCCGATCAGCAGTGTTAAGATTTTTTTCTTTTCCTTTTATTATAAATTCCCAACATTAATCTAAATGTATAAAAATCTAAATCTAAAAAAAATAAAAATATTAATGGTGTATGCACAATTTGCATTTATATTACTAGTTTTAATTAGGTTAAATTAATTTTAATTAAAACATTGCTATAAATGTTTAATGAAGAAGTAAATATTTCCGATGATACTTTGGGGTGACCAAGCCAAATAAAAACAGTAGATCCTCGAAAGTAGAGTCATTTCAATCTAGGAATATATTATTTATTGATAATTCCCAAAATCAAACAAAACAACGTTTATTTTTTTATATATGTAATCCTTCGTATACAAATATAAAAGGATATATTTATCCCAGTAAGCTATTTTTGTAACTTATAAAAAAATAAAAATAAATAAAACACAAATAATAAAATATCTTATACATTATTGAAAATATAAGGTTAATGATATCATTTATTATAGTAAGTAGGCATGGGATTTTTATTCACATATTCAATTTTATAACTTTAATTGACATTATTTATAATTTTAACACTTACTTGAGACTGTTTAATATTGTTTAAATAAATAAAATTTATCCACTTTCTTTATAAGTCCAACATTTAGGCCCATTCGGCCACCCTCAAGGACAATGTAAATACAATTTTAAAACCAAATCATTTAAGAACTACTTCAGGCTGTTCTTCCCAGGTCATTTATAGCAGTTCACAAATGACTCTAATTAGTCAATTTTTCATATTAAATTAAAAATATTTATCACAGTCAACGATAAAATGTATCACAATATTTGTAACCTTCCCTACACTCCTAAATGTAAATTTATTCAATTGACATGTTTAAGCTTCCTATGAATATTTCGTAATATTTTTCTCATGAGTACGTATGTAACCTACATACTTTCTATTTTTTTTAATTGAAATGAATTTTTATTACTTTTTTGTTAAAAAAAAACTAGCGAGTGTTATGTTGTGACAAACGATGCCAACAGATCAACGTTCTTTAATATTATATCATGTAAAAACTGAAAACAAAAGAGAAGGTGAAAGTTCTGGACAAATAAAATAATAAATCAGAATAAAATCGGGAAATAAAACCAATATTTCCAACCATTTGAATTCGATTTGGAAAGAGAGGGGATAATTAATAAATTCTTGTTTATCATAACGGTTTTACTCGATCTAAAAAGATAGTAATACCAGAATGATCCAATATCACAGTTTAGTAATCATGCAAACCCTTTGCTAAATAAAAAAAATGGTACAGATACTTAAGCTCAACCAAAAGCTTGTAAATCAGAAAAATCCTAAAATAACAGACGGTTAAAAAATTTATATAAATTCCTAAAAACAATAATATTTGAAAACCCATTTAAAAAAAACAATCTGTATACCTCAAAGTAGCAAAAACGTGAAGCGAACACGAACTTAGGATTCTACTTAGGCAGAAGGCTCTATCTTGGTATTGCGAATAATGTAAAGCATCTATCCTGTATACATTTCTAATTGACATCAATAAAAATAATATAATTAAGTATTAGGAATAATTTATTTTAAGTTAGATCAATAGAAAATTGACGAATAAATATTGAATGTACTGTATTACCTCAGCATCGTGTCCATTTCTTAGTTATGATTAAAATTTATAAATAGAAAATTTATTATTAACTTATGATTAATAAATTTATTTAAAATTTAAGGATAAAAAAATAAATATTATCTTGAGGGAGTAAGGCAATGGAGAGGAAGAGGGGGGAGGGAATGATAGAGGAAGGAGGAAAGAGAGAGGGTGGTTAAAACCGTCTATAGAACGAGATTTCTCAACAGTACATAATAAATTCCAATTTCTTTACTATAACTAATTTTGAAAATTTCTACATTTAGTGATTACCGCATTTTATAAATCTTTATTTAGTTTATTTAGATATTTATACATTATATCCATACTTTCTAATAGATGAAGATATATAATTTGATTATTTTGTTAGGATTATTGAAATTTCTAAATTTAGTTTTATTTTATTTTGTTGTTGTTGGGCTTAATCAGTTCTAATTTTCTTAAATTTATAGGATTATGAAAATTACCCACATGGTTTAAATCCCTAAAAAACTGTGTTAATTAATAAAATAACTTTAGATTCTAGTTGATCCCAGTGCTATTTGTTTCAATCTCCTCTGTAGGCCCAGTTTAAAACGAGAACCCTTTAAACATACAACCCATCCGCTCTTTAGTCAAGTAGCATTTCTCCTGTGTGTCTAAATCTACAAGAGCAACCTACAGGCGACTTTCACATGACACACAATTTAAAGATGGGTGTTGGAGCTTGCTCATACTTAGCTGTGCCTTATAATTATTATTAGGGGTTATAATTTCAGTTATAAAAATAATCTTGATTCATTTATGGTTCCTATAGGCGCCTTGAGCCCCTCAAAAATAATAGACTGGGTAAACCGATGGACCTAAACCGATGTGAAAATAAAATCATTTCAAAGTCATTTTATTGGGCTATCCCCTACATGATTTGGAGATAACATTTATGGCGATTATGGATAGCTGCATGGCTGGACGAAAACACACCAAGTCATTGAGTCTTTTACGACAGTCATGTAAGTGCATTAACTAATCTGTTATTTTTATATTTGGTAGTTCTTGTTAAGCTTTCTACTCCTCTTACACAGCATGGTCTAAAGAGTTGTAGAACTCTTCTTCAGCTTCTAGAACCTCTTTTGTAGTCAATCCAGGATCTTAGAAGCAAGAACTGAATTATTGTCTCTATCCTCGAAGCTAGTAGATGTGACGGAGGGAGAACAAACAACTTAGTCATAATGTAAGATCACAAGTTTTTAACATTACCTTGTATTTCATTCAATTAAATATAAATGTAATTTTTATAATTAGTAAATTATCTTTTAATTATGATAAACTCATGATAAGAAACGCCCAAATAGGTGAGTGGGCAACCAGGCTTCAATATCGATATTAAAAAATTTCAAAAAATATATAAAATTAAATTTAAAAAAAACTGATCCATTCTTACATCTTTTTAGTAGAAAGTATTAATAATCATGTAGTAAAAAAAAATCCTATTAAATGAAAAAAAAATGCATTCGAATGAAGTCATAATTTCTAGTGCGTACGAAATGTTGGTGTCTTCAAATGCATATGTGATTAAAAACATATATTTTAATGTAACCGAGCTCTACCGAATCGCTTTCGAATCTAATCTTTTTGGAAAAGAAATTCTTCAAGGTCATGAGTACTAAAATTTTAAAAATATTCCGGATCATATCTATACAAAAAACTTTGCTTGCATACCAACCTACGTAGAAGTAATTTTCTTAATGCTATTAATTATATTAATGTTGCATGTTCACTGCACAAAATTTTTCATTATTCTAAAATTATTGTTGGGAAACATATTAACCTGTAAGAAAACTTTGTACAAGTGTATAGGTACATATTTACTAACCAATAAAGTTAGTAAAAAACTACATGTTTCAATATTTTTTTAAATGAAATTAAATAAAAATTTTGTGAAAACGTGAAACTTAATTAAAAGTTAAAAGGCAACCACCTACATATTTGGAGATTACATTTATGGCGATTATGGATACCTGCATGGCTGGACGAAAACCCACCAAATCATTGAGTCTTTAACGACAGTCATGTAAGTGTCTTAACTAATCTGTTATTTTTGTATTTGGTAGTTCTTGTTAAGCTTTCTACTCCTACACAGCATGGTCTAAAGAGTTATAGCTTCTAGAACCTCTTTTGTAGTCAATCCAGGATCTAAGAAGCAAGAACTGAATTATTGTCTCTATCAATTGTAATCTGTAATTATTGTTTCATTTATTTTCCCCCTTTCTCTTAGGTTCGATTCTCTTGAATTTAGACTTTTCTGTGGAATAATCATGGAGGAGGAACTAATCTGGCTAACTGTAACAACGATGGGAGTATCGTTACGGGTCTCGAGATCCGGTCTATACTTCATTACCGGCGTCATTAATCATATTTCCTAACATTGAGGTCTTGGGATTTTCAATTTAGAGGTAAAGGAAAACAATCATCAAACTCGTATCAAATGTTAGATATCTGGAAAAAAATTATTCTATAACCATCATGAAATGATTTGTGAGATTTAGTATATATTTATATTCTAATCAATTAATAATAAATCAAAATGACTGAACAAAGGCTATTAAGAAGAAAACATCAACTGATATTGTCAAAAACTACATAATTTTTTGGGTGGTTGAACATCATTTGCAAAATAGAGGATTTTTTCTATTTATTTGAAATTCGCGCTAACAATCTGTTTCCCCCAAACCACAAAATAGGGATTAAAAATCTATTGTTCTAAAAGTACTTCAACTAGAGGATTTTTTTAATATAAGGCAATCTACAGGGATGGTACTTTATGCCTGTGCGTGACTGGCTTCTCGGGAACATTTCTAATATCATTATATAATAGAATACTATAATAGTCCTATATATATAATAGAATATATAAGCTAATTTTATAGCTATAGTTGATATTAAAAAATATATATAAAATAAAATTGAAAAAATAAATAAATTATTCGATAACACTAAGTGGCATTTACTAATGTGATAAAGATACAAATAAATCAAATTAGTTATATATACTCGTACTGTTGGAGCCAAAATATGGTCCATAAATCGATTACATGAACATATGATTTTTATAACGTCAAAAAACCAAGCAACTACTCTCTATTGTTGCGCGCACATATCGTCGCCATCGTCTCCTCACTATGCAGTCGTAGTTGCCCAGCATTGTGGCCATCTTCGCCAGCTTAATCATTTTAGCCACGGCGGGCGGATCACGTCGGCTCATCTACCAAGACGACAAGGGGCTGATATACGTCTTTTCAAAACTACCTTCACCAGGACATAACCTAGGGGCCCCATCAATCACCCACAGTGCTAAAAAAATTTTTTTTTGCTCTTGTTCAACCTTTATTTAATTTTAGTAATAGTTTTAAGTTTGCTTTGTAATTTTTTTTCCTAGTTTGTATATTTTCTTTGTTTTCCTTTATTATGTTCATTTATTTTAAAATGTAATAATTACAAAATTCGGCAGTTCTTTTCTTTTCACTACTTTTCACGGTTAGGCTAGTAAAGGTTCCTTTTGAACCCCTCCCCGCCGTAACACTTGCATACTTGTTTTCTTAAGGTAATCAAATATTTCCAGAGGGCCATTGTCCTTTAATAAAGTTGCAATATGAAATCCGGTGTCT
This sequence comes from Halyomorpha halys, assembly GCF_000696795.3. Classification (NCBI taxonomy): domain Eukaryota; kingdom Metazoa; phylum Arthropoda; class Insecta; order Hemiptera; family Pentatomidae; genus Halyomorpha; species Halyomorpha halys. The sequence continues at coordinate 632,695 of NW_027105487.1, forward strand.
ATCAAATGCCTGCATTCAGTCAGTGTGTGATTAACAGTTGTACATTACACTATCTACATGTTGGTCTAGATGTTCCTGACAGTAAGTATTCTTTTATTCTTTCTTATATTATTCCTATATTCTTCCAGTAAGTATTCCCGTCTGCAGCTAGAAGCTTGAAACATGCCAGTACATTCTCTTAACATACCAGGGGTTCGATTCGTGAGACAGAAATGCATATTAAAATGCCCATACTTAACAAATAGGGTTGAGTACCAAACGAATGCCACCACTCCATCCTGATTCCCTAGTTTGTTTCTTTTTTCAGGTCCAAAAATTAATATTAATATTTTTTTTTAATCTGGACTCGCCAAAAGTACATAAAATATCAGTTTGTAATTCTGAAATTAATCGTTAATTTATTTTTTAAATATAATATAATTTAAATTAAATATTAATTTTGTTTCGTAGTTTTCTTTTTAAAATAATTTAGGATCAAATTAGCAAGGTTTCAAAAAATACATAGGTATTAAAAATAAAGAATTTTCTTGAAAGGGATTACAGTTCAAACTTTCTTTTAGGCTAAAATTTCTTTTTGTTTCCTACTGTATCATTGAAAATGATGATAAATAATCAGCAAAATATGAAGCGAAACTGCTTTGTCCACAGGGTACAACAAAATACCAAGAATAAGAAGTTTCGAATTTGTCGAGTAGGTATGTGAGAGCACAACAAAATATAAAATAAAACCTATCAGTGGGCATGTCAAATGTTTCACACAGTTGGCAAGTGCCTTCTAGGAAAAGTCAAATGAATGATTGATTAACTCTCTGAATTTTTAACATGACTTAGAGATATATTGCTAGTGTAAACGGCTTACAATAAACAGGTCCACACTCCACAATTGTTTTTTTTTCAATAATACTTACATTATTTCGTACCATCACAATGGCTTGGAACTAAAAAATATCACTATGAACCAGAACTTTGCTCCCAAAACAAAAAACAGTTTTCGATTAATCAAGGCTCAAGTTGTTCGCCGACCTTGTGAATATCCCTTTTTGAAACAGATCAAATAAGTTTGACATGCCTCAATATTATTTTCAACATGATATATCAACAACCAAGATACAGAACAATACAAGTTGGTTGGCGACGAAGTTGTCATGTCACTTTAGACATGACCATTATTACAAATCAAAGTTCCCCATTGAAACCGCACAAATGAGAACATCTTTCAGTACCCACAAGCCGTCTGTCATCATCTGTAAAGTGCTCTTGTCTGCCACCAGTGAAACTTGTCTTCGTGCAGCCTACTGATAGTTCCTTGTCCAGCTTACTGCTTGCTCTTCTAGCAGCATACTGCCAGTTTTTTTGTCATAGGAATGAAATCCAGGTATGACACGCATCTACGTAAACATATATACCCAAATTACAATTTTATGAATATGATATTAATTAATAAGTATAGTTAAATAATATTAATTATTATAATCAATTATTAAAAGTAATCCTTAGGGTTTTTTATATGATTTTTAGACCATTTGATAATTGTTAAAATATTTCATTGCTTTTGCGTATTTTTTATTTTAATTTAAATATTGTTATAATAACTTCATTTATAGATGATTTTCTATTTCTTTTCTTATGGTGGGTTAAGTAATTAAATGCCTTGCAGTTTGATTGTTTTCTAAACTGTGACTTGAAATTATATTTTTTGTATATCTTTCAACAAGCGCCGGATATAAAGTGGTCAGGACAGAGCTTATTGAGTTCACCGACCTCACCTCTTTTCAACTAAAAATCACTAGAATTACATTAAGATGTATAAGATTAAGATCTTCGAGATGGTGTCTCCATAATGAGGATGCAGTCATCAATTATATTTTATTAATAAAGGCTCCATTTGTTTTTTCAATTAAGTGTAATATGTCACACCACGCCGATGGTCCATAAAAGTAAACATAATAAATAAATAAATAATAATAAAAATTGATATATATTTCCTCAGAAAAATTTATCTCGATACGACCAGAACAGTACGAATAGCTCCTGAAAGGTTTGCAGAGACTGGAGCAGAAAAAGATTGGGATGGAGAATTCTGACCGGCCCGAGGGGAAAGGGTACCCAAAGAACGAGATCTCAAAGCCATTCGTCTGTTTCAAAGCATGAAATACCTATTACGGCTTTAATGGCTTGTATTTCATTCTTACTGCCCTACTAATGGTCTCTCATCTTCGTAATTTCAACATTAAAGACCCCTCAAGCGAATTAATGTTTCACACGGTTGCACGAAACAGGGTTTAAATTTAACGTAAACAAGAAAAAAATGTAACATAATCATTGAGGATGCATTTTAAATTCCTTTACATAATCGTTATCCTTTTTTTCCTTATTTACTTCCACTTTGATTTAGAGAGTAATTTGATAATTCTGAATAGTTTTCGAAAAGGTCGTTTAAAATGACGATTATAAATTAAACGTGATATTTTTGGTAGAAAATTTATTTTGTTTTGCTGTAAGCAGACTGGTTAATTTTTTCCAATTAGCTACCTCAGACAGTCTCAAATAGCATTTTATTAATTATTTACACATATTGTGAGAACAGCTTACGGCATCTGTGGTCTAAATAAATCTATAAATGACGTTCTGAAAAATAGATAAAACAAAAGTACGATTCTTTGTCAATAATTAGCATGATTAATATGTATAATTATAATTAAATATTTAGCAATGCACTAAAATAATTTTTTTTTTTCAAAATATTCAATTAATTTGAATACTAGTATAAAATTCTATATTATTCTTGAAATTTATTTAAATAGATCAACATTGCCTAATTTTAGTAATAGGTCATTTAATATTTTTTATTACTAATATATATATTTTTTTAAGATGTTAGGACTATGGTCTTGAAAAAACAAACAATTTTAAACTATTTTTCTTTTTCTTGATCCCTGACCATCTCTTGAGCCCTGATCAACTTCTAATTTATGTACAGTCAAAAAACTAGCCACAGTAATTTTTTTTTTTTTTATAAATGTTTTTCAGTAATAAAAAAAATGGTTTTCTTATTTTATATTTTTAAATTTCGTAATCAAATCATACAATTTTAATCTTATTTAAGTTTAAAAGAAACAATAATTAATTTTTTAGATCAGAATATATAATATCTTAAATTTATAAAATATTTTTCAAAATTAATTTTTTAAAAACATACACGTATGTATTCCATCTTCCTTCTTTTTTTTTTTTTTTATTATATTTATAACTCCATATAATGTACAGTTATAATTACTTTTATATTTTTTACGAACACAGAGGTGTTTGTTATAATCAATTCATTGACAATGTTGTATAACCATTACGTTGGAAAATAAACAGGTTCAGAATGGGAATCCTTAGAAAGGATCTTTTGTTCTCAGGTACTAACATATTATTAAAATAAATATATATATTTAAATAAATTCTTACCTTATCAGTTTTTGCTTACCATAGGTTATCAAAACAACCCAAATTAAATTAAATAAAACCATGTTGGCACGGAAAAAATCATGAAAGTATCACCATGTAAACTATTGATAAATCATGGAATACTAATAAAAATACATGGATTATTTAATAAAAGAAAATAAAAATATTGTTCTGGATCCTATCAAATATCAATATCAAACACATCCAGAAGTCCTATCAATATCGACCGAGTTTTTTTAATTCTAGCACAGAATGAATTACCTATCCTATTCTTTACTTTTTTATTTCAAAAAATAAACTTAAGATAGTGTATATTTTAAACAAATCAATTTGAATATTACGACTCTGCCGTATCTTTTTCTTTCCATATTTTTCCACCAAATACTCAGCAACCTCTCTCAGTGCTTGGTAAAAGTGTCTACTTCACTGATATTACCTATAACTGGAAGAAGGAATATTTAAAGGTCTAACCTTACTTGAGGTAGCAGGATGATAAGGTTTGAAAAGCCGATTTTGTTAGGGTGGCTAAACCAGCAGAGCGTTGTCAAATTGTGTAACACTCCTTCCAACACTAGATTGGTTAGTTACAATGGTTGTTATATAGTAAACACGCCACATTGTGTAATTATAGAGGGTTATGAAAATGGAAAATGTGGGGCAGTAAAGAATTGAGCTAACTCAAAATTGTCAGTATCACATTGTCATCACTCATTGAGGCCAGATTGTACCAGATAAATACTACAATTTCCCACTTATTGGTACAACCTTTTGTCTCTTTATCGAAACTGTGGCTATTAGGAATATAGGAAAATAAGGAATATTAGCCAAAGTTTAAAAGGGATTTCACTTGCCTCTCCTCGTGATAGTTTAAGGTGTCTTTTAATATGGTAATGTAATTATCAACAAGTGATTAGCACAATTACTTAATTTTGTCATTACTGTCATCATTTGTCATTTTTTTTTATAGAAAGGGAATTGTGGAGAGGCATGGAACATAAATTGTGGAGAGACTTGGAACAGTGTTTCCAACATCCCACCTCCGTTCGATATCTTTAATTCTATAAACTGTATTCTTAATATTTCGAACGTTTTCATCCTATAGCATCTACTGACCCTTCGAAATGGATGGCATCAGATATTTTCGTTTATTTCAGCATCATTTTGTAAAATATGCAAAATACAAAGAAGACCCAACCACATTTATCTACTTTTATAGAATATTTTACATAGTTAGAGGTCACAAATCAACCAGAAAATCAAATTTTAACCCTAGAAGGTTCATCACTATCATACTATTATTCGCAAAAATCAATGGGCTGTAACAACACTCTTTTGAACAGTAGCCGTCCATTTGTTTGTTTTGTATTTGTTATAAATTTGACTGAATTTTAAAACTCTATAGAAGCAACTAGGAATTCTTATAGAAGAGAATATTCGTAGTATATGATGCCTATAACTTTTTACAATGACTGTAAACAAATAATTAAGAAACTCGATAACGAAAATCAATAAAAAAAAAAAAAAACTCAAAGCGATGGATACAATGTTGCCATAAGATGTTCAAAAGCATATGTTAAGTGGCGCAGACAGCATCCAGTGGTATATGACGCATTCATGTTTATTTGTACGTCCCAGCGATGCCTCATCTTATAAGGACTTCAGTTCAGTGATCACTAGTGTGTTAACATTCTAGGATAAACCTAACAATACAATAGACTACAAACTAATAATGACAATCTACAAATATTTTGTACAATTATTCCAATAAGCCATATATTTTTTAATTCACATTCGAATTTTTTAGAGAAATTTTGTCATGGAATAGTTTTCATTAGTTACTCTTTTTTCTTTCATAGTTTTTATGTTTTGCGGAAGATATGATTTTCCTTTATTTATTTATTGAAAAAAGCACGTTCCTGGCTATAATAAATCTAAAAAGATTTTTTTCATTGAGTAGTTTATTTTTTTTTTTTCTTTCATGCATAAATAAAATTTTTCTCATCTTTTTTTCTTCATTTATACAAAAACCTTATTTTTATTGTCCCATTGTCATTTTTGGGGAAAAATTATATAATTGATTATCTTGAGACGAGGCTTGTTTGGAACATGCTTATTTAGAAAATAAGCGAAAGCAGTCGATATGTGACCAACTTAATACTGAACCGTACAACCATGAAAATTTTAACAAAAACTGATCGACTATACCCCCAAAACATATCTGAGTACAGGCAGGCACGGTACCAAATCTGTTCATAGGTGTCTAAAACGTCAACTGTGAGTGAAAAATCGAGGAACAAAGTTTTTTTTCTTATATGAATATAAAGTTACCCTACATTCATTAATGGGGCTGTAATAAAAAAAACATTGCTATTTAATTCGCACAAGTAAATAAGTTATTTATTCATGATTGAAATCAACATTACGTTATCATTTTTAAACATATTCCTCTTCACAGTAATCATATTAATAAAATATTTTTTCATATATATAATTATTTGTTACAATCATCCCAGGATATAAAGTCGGATATAAGACTATAAATATACTTAGTAATTTATTCAATTACATGAGACTAAAAACTAAAAAACGAAATTGGAGGAGCGCTTTAACAAATTAATTGTCTGAACTGTCCAGGAATTTATTATGAGGGTAGTGGATAATATATAAAAAACAGAATTTATCAACATACTGATTTTAAAACTAATAAATTATCCTATTTATAATAAAGACACCATAAAGACATTAGTTGAACACCATCCGGACAAAGTACATAATTCTGATTTATAAGTCGTTAAAATACTATACAAAAGAAAGAAAATATGAAGGAGATGGTCGGGGGTACGGTCAAAAGGAACAAAAAATAGTTAGCAGCTATTTATTTGCCAACGTTTTGCCCCACTTTGCAGGGCTTCATCAGGACTTGATAGCTGCCTTTTGTACAAAAATTAAATAAATTATAAAACAAACAGAAGACATTTTAATGAAAATATGTCGAAATCCTCCCCCCCCAAAAAAAAAAAAATTATAAATCTAATAGAGTACACAGCAAACCAACCGATGTATCATAGTGAACTAAATTAGTAAAAATAAAACATGGCTAGAAAATAAAATAAAGTTATTTACATTTATATTTTATAAAAAGTTATACACCTTTAGATAAAATAAAACTAATTATCTAGTTTTGTTATTATCATCTTTCGTTTCAATGCACTTTAAAAATTTAATATATTTTTTCAAATATGAAGGGTAAAACCTCTCATCTTAGATAATTTTAACAGTAATATATATTATTTAAAAATTCGTATAATTTAGACTAAAAAAATGATCTAAAAAACAGTTGAAAAAAAATTTGGAACAAATATTTTAATGAGTTGTACGAGTATTTATGACAATGTATCTTAATAATGTGACTGGAATAAAGAGGAATATGTTCGATAATAGCCTATGAGTATGGGCTGAAAGGTTACAGAAATGAGGAATATTAAATAAGACTTTTTAAGAGTTTTATAACTAACTTATTAAAACTTGTGTGTTTTAATGTGGTCCAAAAGCTATTACCTCATATATATTGATCGATATTTAATAGTCAATTTTTTTTCATTATTAATTAATTAAATGATGTATTTAACACAACAGAAAATTACATGAAGAGACCCTTGAAGTTGCTTGTACAAGGTTTCAATATTGATCATGTACTGTTGTTCTAAGCCGCTTAGGCAATTTCTTCCTAAAGATCATACACAATGAATAATCACACACACTGCTTAAATAACAAATGAGTAACTTAGTGGAACTTAAATTAAGATTGTGGATCAATCACCTAGAAGTTCCAACTTCAATCCTTATTTTATTTTGTCCTTTATTATTTTAATCCAATTATCAAAGAATTATATTAAATTGGATTATAATTTAATATCATATATATTTTGCATATTTAAAAATTGAAAAATATATTAGCAGTTTTTATAAATTAATTTAAACAGCATATTTAAAAAAAAAATCCAAATTTTACTACGATGTTTACTGAGCAGTGATGAAACCAGCCTATAGCCACAACTCGGTTGGCTTAACAGCCTGAATCTTTCTAAGAGTGAAAAGATAATTAAAGTTTTAATAGGTTTTTGCTTTACAGTAATAATAGCTCACCTACAAAATTCATCTTGCTATAAGAGCATTTATATTTTGTAAAAAAGTAAAGAAAACTCCTCAAGAGCAGGAGGATGAGAGATGGACCGTCAGATTCCTCTTTTTGGATGGCTAGTCCAGTTCATTGCGGCTATGATCACAAAGCTATTGGGAGAGGCTATTGGAAGCACAAACCCTCAAAACTGTCAATTATACTTTTATGATCTCGTTCGAAAGAGCAGGTAACAAGCCTCGGAGGCCAGACGTTAATTGGTATTAAATCTAAAGAGAGTACGGCTTCTTTAACCTTGTTAGGGGCACTAACTCGATTTAAACAGCTCATCGGGCTTCATGTCTCATTCCTGTCCTCACCTCAAGCAATAACACTACTCTGCATAAATTTCTGGGTAAGTATATCTCCTCCCCATAATTTGGAATGATAAAATATTTATCGTTATTTACAAACATAATTAAGCCGTTAAAATTGTTTTTTCCTTTAAATATTTCTGTTTCAATGTGCTGTAAATATCAATTAAAGAAATAGTGCGAACCAAAACTATCGTTGGTTGAGTACTACAACTAGGGAATTACGAATTAGGCAAGATGTGGTTATGCACATAATGGTTTCAAAAAATTATGTCCACTACAACTATGTAACTAGGTAATATCAATCAACGATAGGAGTATCGATTAAAGAAATATATGAGTTCATTATCAGGAAAAATTCTTTTCTGTGACCAGGCATGTTCATATATTCATTCTTAGCTGGATAATAGTTACCTAGTATTGATATTCAACCCATAATATTTTTAAAAAAAGTTTAAGAGATATTCAAAAAAAGTCACGATATTTCAAGGGATGATTACAATCTAGATTGTCCTTACCTCACCAATGTAAAAAATTTCATGCCTAAACGTTTCCAATACTTTAAGAGAATGATTTATAACTATAACATTTTTTCATCGTGATCGAATTTCTCTTGTATAAATTCTATCTACAATGAAGACAACAATAATTAAAAAAAAAAATATGAATACAATTTAATAGTATGTGCTATGGCTAATTAAGATTTAAATGTCTTGAGTTGATATTTTTTTTCTCTACTACTATTACCCATGCAGTGTCTTTGGTTCAGTATCTGGCAAGTACTGTTTTCCGAACAGAAGTTATGTAAAGAGGTGATTTGTTCAGAATGATGTTAAAATTTTTTTTATAGTAGCTTTAATAATTTAAAATACTAAATACAAGGATTCAAAGATTTTTAAAACTACAAAGAACCGAGTCAAAGTTTATAAATAGAACTTCATATTTTTTACTTATATTATTCGTGATTTGCTGAAAGGACAAATCCGACAATTAACAAAAGAGCATATCTTCTACTTTACCTGGTCTGGAATTTTTTTTTTTTTTTTTTGTAAAACTTGCAATATACTTATATTATTTAGAACCTGGTATATTCCTGATTATGTTTCGCACAGTTGAACTAATATTTATCAATGATTATTTCAACAAAACATTCCGAATTAAAAAATATAAAAATACCCAATTTGTTTAATTCACCCTTTTTACAGAACACTGACGATATTAAAAATAAAAATTGTTAAAGTTTAAAATTTTAGTTTAATTGAATATTAATCATGTAATCACGCTTTTATGCTGTAAACATCACTATAAAGATTAGAAAGAATGAAAAAAAGGGCAACAATGGAATGAGCTATCAGGTTTTGCACCGATCTCAGGTGGTGGATAGATTTTATTCTGATCACTTCGTTATTATAATATCTGGGAATTATAAATATTTTTCCACCGGTTTAGTTTTGATGAACAAAGAAACCTGGCAGTAATAATAATGATTTATTTAAATACTAAATATTAAAATTATTTATTTTAAACAAATTTACCAGTCACAAGAAAGTGTTAAGATTATAAATTAAATAATAATTTATTTATTTGTTTATGGGGCAACTCCCGTACAAATAGAGTTAGCCTGTGAAATACATGAAATAGATAATCAATTGTAGTAATTTTACAAAAATGATCAGTTAAAGATCGTTTATATAAACTAATAACAAACAATATACCCAAGCTTCGCTATCCACATTCGTTAGAATAAAACAGTAAAAGAAAAACGTCTTCTTTTAGGCCTACACTTATAAGTTTTAACAATTTTTTTTCTGTATTAACGGTCAAGGAGTTTGGTTGAGTATATATTTAAAATATTTAGTTTCGATTGAACATCCGTCACAGTATCCCCAATCAAGACCAAATCATCCGCGTAAATGAGTCATAATTTCTTCGTATGGCGATATCCTCATTCCATGCGCACCGTTTCTTTGAAAAAACGTGTCTATATCCGCAATAAATAATGAAAATAATAAGGGGCTTAATATATCTCCTTGGAGAACATCTTCAGTAATTTCAATTGAGTCACTCAAATGATTGCTACATTTTACCTTCATGGTTGCATTGTTATATAAATGTGCGAGCATTCCAAGAAATTTTCCAGTAATTACCATTGAGATAAGTTTGCACCAAAGTTTAGAATGCGAGACTGAATCGAATGCTCTTCGAAAATCTACAAATATATAGTAAGCAGTACGTGCACGTTTTAAATAAATTAATTTGTGAGAGGGCGCTTAAAACAAAAATATTGTCCAAGCAGCCTCTCTTCTGCCGGAAACCCGATTGTGATTCTGGAAGAGCATCAGTTTCTTGTAACCAAATCGAGAATCTATTGTATAAAATGCTGGTGAATATTTAAAGTATGCTGTTTGTGAGACCACCTATAATTTTCTGGATTAATCAAATTGCCTTTTTATGTACCATGACCAATATAACATTGGTCCATAATTTAGGAAGTTTTTCAGCCTGCAATATTTTATTAAATAGTATTTCTACATACAATAGCCAGTTATCGGGCAGATTTTAAATAAAATCACACCTTATTTTGTTGGATCCGGGAGATTTACCAGATTTACATTTTTAAGGAAACCTGGCAGTATTATTTACTCATTTTTTTTTCTATTCATCCCTTGATTGTTGAGCTATAATTTTCTTGATTGAAATAAAGTCAGTTATTTATTTGTATTATACTCTGTCAATGTCTAATTTCTGTTTAATTTCTTAATACTTTTGAAATTGATTTAACATGTATAAGTAAAGTTCACCCATAGAGACGTTTTCGCTTAGTTATTTTTTTATCTGTAAGTGTGTATTTTAATCCATCGATATTCAAGTAAACTTTCAGTTCTGGATTTTTAGAATTGTTTTGACTATATCGTGCTTATAATATATCCTTCATGTACACTTTCATGTATTGTTTGTATTATGTACAATTATTATGTACAACCTAAATTTTTTATGATTTACTTCCAACTTTTCAACTACCCATTCTTCCAACAGTGCATGTCTGATTTTATTGTAATTCTTCCATTTCTTTAATTAGTGTCTTGTAAACTTCATCTAAAGTCCCTAAACTTCATCTAGTAATCGCTTATTAAACATTCTTTTTAAATATCCAAATTAATTTAAACATTTTGCCTTCAATTTTGACTAGTCGTTAAAAACCTAACCAACTTTTGCTTCCTTCAACCGGAATATTTTAGTTATTAAAACTTTTTTCATCGTTTTTCTCAATGAAATGGCCAAGCCTGGAAATGATTGAATAAAGTCGGTGGTACATTGAGATCCCCAGGTCACCGAACAGCTTGAGTTATTAATATATTTCTAAAATCCTTTTAATGTAAGCATTCAAGTAGATATGATATCACTCTATTCAATGTTCTGAGCATCCTCGAGAAGAACTATGATCAGTAGTAAAATGTGAAATAACCACAGGGATTCAATCACCACAGTGACAGAGATAAAAATCTTCGTTAGAACCGTATTGGATAGTATTTAGAATTAAAACCTATTAACTGGATAACCCCAGTTATTGCTTATTTTAAACCTTTCCTATTTTTAGTTTTAATCCTCATCTTTTTCCCTCGTTTACAGCCTACATATCGTCCTAAATATTTAGGAATTAATACGATATAATAAAATGTATTTCTATTAAATTCTTTCAGGACAGAAAATATTAAAAACATGGAGCGCGGTCTAGGCAACGAAGGCCTGGACATAGATAAATTAGAAGACCCTGGAGAAAAATATGAGCTTCAAGAAATTTTAGGAACAGGAGTAAATGCTAAAGTATATGCAGCAACGGATAAGAATTCAGGTAAACAATGAATATATATCATTTTCAATATTAACGAACAGATCATAATGAGAGAGCTATAAAATATAAATATTATTAAAGAAATTAAAACCTTCATAATAAGAAGTTGGTATTTAATTTAGGCATTCCCAGAACTGGAGTGGAGGTAGGGGGGAGCAAAGGGAGCGCTTTCCTGGGTGTTGGACATTGTTTTGGACAAGGTTTAATCCGAATCTAGCAAATTCTTAATCAATATTGGCTTGTGTAAACGACAAGTTGCAAGGTCACAAATACCTCGAGCATCGGTCTGTGTCTCGAATTAGAATCTGATTTTTTTTTCTGAGTGTCTAAAAAAAAAAAAAAAAGGCATTTACAGTTGTATATAATATCACTGAATTAAAACAAGGGTTTTGCATTACGTCATCTGAACTAGGTAATGGATTACCATCGATTCGCAGCACAGTGTGAGGTGATGTCCACATTTTTTACATGTGACAAACAGCACAGTGATCATAGATTTGTGTTGTTCCACAGCTGTTCACACTATACATATTTACGCACGCGTCTGTCACTTGGGCTAATAAAGAAGCACAATGCATATATTCAGCTTATGACAAACATGCTGCGTCTTAAAATTTAATCTTTCAGGTTATTTATATACATCTATATAATTTTAGTTTGATTTCCATAGAATAAAAGTAAAACCACTGACGGTATATGACAACGTATAAGTGAGCAAAAAGTTAGAACAATAATATTCAATATAAAAGTAAAGTACTGGTACAATTGATACAATAATAGTAATACGATTGATTGATAAATAACATTGTATAATTTGTAATAAGCCGTAGGATGCCATGTTCCCTCATACTAACGTCACTGTCAACAACTTGTGAATATTTTGTGGAATCCCCCCGCTCATTTGAACATTTGATTATTGCAATCTTTGCTTACATTCCTAAATATAACAAACTGTAGGCAGTAAAAAAATAATGGATGAGTGAAATAAAAAGGATGTACTGATCCAGTATATTTATTGTATTAGTTGAAACGAAGTTTAAGAGAACAAAGGAAAATATGATTAAAGGAATATTGTTACATACAATTCCTTCAAATATTGAATAAAAAATTTCTCTATCAAACATTATAATTCATATATTTTTTTTATTTATTTATTTATTTTATTTTTTTTTTTACAAAAACAGGCCATAAGGTTGCAATAAAAGTTCAGAAGGTCACTAATGAAAATAAATCATCCGTTGAAGAAGAATATAAGATCCTTCGAGATCTGTCAAACCATCCCAATCTTCCAGACTTCTACGGAGTATACAAACACTCGGAAGGAAATAAAAACTACGTATGGTTTGTAATGGAGGTAATTTCTTTCAGCTCCTCTATGCATAACTAAGGTAATAATTAGATGTAGTACAAATGTGGGACAGGCTTGCAGTATGGGCTGCCATAGTTTTTCTAGTTCTTATTTTCTCAAATATATTCTGAGAGGCAGAACTTCTTTATCGGATTTCATTGAAGTTATAGTTTATTATTAAAGTTAACAGTTGTGCTTGCTCACCCTGAGTAAAATATGTATTCTAGCATTTGGACGTTTTAGAAGGTATTTAACAAAAATTCACTACATCTGAAATTTTGAAGATACAATCATGATTTAGAGCTAATCTATATTGTTTGCTGAAGAGTTCACTCCATGAACGAAGCTAAACTTATTTTTAAAATAAAAAATGTGGATGTGAAAGAGGAGGCTAGTTAGCTTCCAATATGGCCTACCTGAATAATTGGTTTTTTATAATTTATTTATTGTTATTTACAACTGTATACATATATAAACATCAAGTAAATTTGCTCTAAGTGATATTATGACATGAAATAAACATGTGGAGAATCTACCCATCGATAGAACTCCAAAAAAACTTCCATAGGGGAAGATCTCGAGGTCATCTTCTTTTCAGACGCCTAGGATAATTATTAGGTAGTGAAAGAGAAGCCAGATTAGAAACGAGTTGGTTTGAGTGGTTGGGAAGTTTATTATAGAAGGATTGGTTTCTGGTTTTGGCCAAATCGGCAACATAGGGGACATTGAGGTCCTGATGGATGATTTGATTTGTGACAAAGTAAGGAGCATTAAGGATTTTACGAAGGATTTTGGACTGTAAGGATTGGATTCGAGAGGAATTAGATGGTTTAGTGGAGCCCCATAGCTCAAATCCGTATGTCATACAATGGAAGGATCATTATTCACTGACAATAGCCATCTGTCATCGGCATACGTGGTAAGAATAGTGTTAGGATGGGTTGGGATGTCAGCTGTAAAAACTGTATAAAGGATAGGACCAAGGATACTACCCTGAGGTACACCAGCAGACTGAGAAAACAGGGATGAATAAGCGCTGTTGTGATTTACTTGAAAAATAACCTGTCTGAGAGATAAGAACGGATAATGAGATAATATCTAGGGGGTAGGATTTACGGTTCTTGTATAGCAGTCCTGGGAGCCAGACTCGATCAAAAGCCTGTTCTACATCAAGAAAGACCCCCGAGCACTACATTCCGAGCTCCAATGAAGACGAGACTACATCAACCACACGATGGCATTGCTGGATAGAGGAATGGGATGTTCAGAATCCAAACTGGTGATCTGGGATTATGTGGTTGGAATCTAGGATGGGGTACAGGCGTTTTAAGATAAGTTTCTCAAGGATTTTTCCCATGATAGGTTACAGAGAGATAGGACGGTAAGAGGATGGGTGTTCTGGCGGCTTTCGAGGTTTGGGTATTATTTTGATTATGGATAATTTCCATGGATCAGAAAAATATGTGGATCTGAGGACAGCTGAATAATTGTAAAATAATAAAAGAATAAAAATCATTAAAATAATAATAATCCTAACGGCCTCACCACATTAGTCAGAATAAGTAGTTAATGAAAATTGATTAAATATTACATATCATTTCTACATAAATGTTTTTGCCGCACAGCCAACTGTCCCAAGGTATTAAAAAGTAAATAGGCACCTATGTTTCTTTTTTTGCATTTCTTCGAATACTTTGCTATATAAATAAATTTTAGATCTTTTTTAAAAAAAGAACTTTAGTCTGACTTGCATTTGCATTTCCTCTAATATTTGTCAATGGGTGAATCGATTTTCGTGGTTTAAATGATTATTTGACCTTTAGAGGTAGGTGATCAAGAAAAATTAATTTATGTTACAACGCATACGAATGTGACATAAATTCTTGTGATTGTTGAACACTCGTCCATACTACAAATGTTCTACACACATACAGATATTTTCATCGTGACTTCATTTGTGGCACAAATTTCTACCAATGTGGACGCTCCCTAATATGTAGTTGTCTAATGTGTAATAGCTAGTTGTCTAAATGACTTACACTGGTCCACATTAGCAGCAATGTGAAAATTAAATTGCGGACAGATGTTTTTTTAATTAATTTATTTTTGTGAGTTTTGTGAATTATATCGTTTATTTTATTGTCATTTCAATTTGCTCTGGTTTTTTATTTATTCCGATTCGTATTCATGTCATTAGAATAAAAAAAAAATAACAATTTATATGTAATGTCTTCGTTAGCCCACATTTCATGCATTATTCTTTATACGTGATTTTTACTATTTAACATTGTAAACCTTTTTACTCTAACTATTGGTTACCAGTAGCCCATATTTTTATCACTTTCTAAACCTAAAATACCCTAAATACACTTCTTAAATATCAGCGTTGAAGAAGAAGTGCGAAGAGACTAGTGGAGCCATAATATTTTTAGTTATAAATTAAAAAACTTAGGCCAATTCCAAAATTATAAAAGATATAAAACTTCTTATATAAGTCTTCAAAATTAAAAAAAAAAAAATAGTTTGTTAAATTTGCTTCGAAAATACACTCATCAATCCCTAAACATGACCGGTACAGTTGGGCGTCCTGATTTAACTGAGTTAAAACAAATCACAGAGCATTAGGCAAAGAGACTCATCAGGGAGAAAAATTGAAGAGTGCTTACCTCTTACAGGCATTCGTCATGGACAAGAAACTGGTAACGGGATCAAAATGTTTTCAATGATTGGACATTACTTCTCAAGAAGCAATTTTCTAAACTTGAAATTGAACCGACTTGAGCACTTATGAAGTTGTTATGGATCTCAACTTGAATCAAATTGAAAACATGTTTGGTCTTATTATTATTTATTTAAGTTTCATAAATCAAATACTTAAAAGATACAAATTAGTTTGATTTTTCCGGTCTCTAACAATGTCTATTGGGGTGCAAGCCAATTTCCTGTATATATCGATTCCTGTAAAATTTTAATTTTGAACTAACTAAATAAGTATTAGATTAAGAATTTTAATTTGTCAGGAAAACCATTACTTTTGGAAAATTAATATATTTACTTCTGAATGGAAGTCCACAATGTGATGCAACAATATATGAATATATATATATTAATAAGGAATCAGTTTCTTTAATCATAATGTTAAAATTAATATTTCATTAAATTATAATTATATGACTGTGATAATTTTATTTATTGACAGCTTTGCGATGGTGGTCCTATTATTGATTTGATACGTGCTCTTCACAGACAAGCCAAAAAAATGAACGAACTGCACATAGCTTTTATACTGAAGGAAACAATTAAGGTAATTAATATTGTTTTTAGTATAAAAAGTAAAATGAACTGTATTCATGTTAATATTATTTAATATATAACTATGTTATTTACACATAACTATACGCATAGGTCTAATATCCATAAATTTCTCCTATATGAAGCCAGTCAACTAAAATAAATTAAATAAATATTTTAAATTGAAGTTATAATTAATTAACATTTTCATATTCTTGTTTTAACTAAAACGTAATATATAGTTAATCAATATTAAATTAGTAAAATACCGTGAATAATTACGTTGTATTTAAACCGTAATACAACATCTAAGTTTAAAATCAAATGATTACAAAATAATCAATACTATTAGGTACCTTTAGGAACGACGCATTACGTATTTGACGAAGTTGATCACGGAATGGACTAAGGGTTAATTTTATCAAAAAACAGAAAATATATATAACGAAAAATGATTGGATTTAAACGAATTGTTCAAATGAAATCACCTTCCAAGATTTTTAATCTTAAAATGAGAAATCAAAGTTGGTTCATGTATAATTGTTACATAAATCAATCAAATGCCCCTATATTATTTTAAAATCTGCCGTGAACTGGAAATTATTAGAAATAATCGAAAAGTTTCTAATTTGATTATAATGGTATTTTGGAATTCAGTTAGAAAAGTAATGTATCATTGCCAGTTTTAGACGCATATTGATATATTGACCTATGGAATTTCGAAGATGACTCACTAGTCAGCGTAGCTTATTACGAGCCATAAGGCGTCGGTCGTGACGACAAGAGAACGACCCTAAATGAAACAAAACTAAACGAATCCACAAGCTGACCGTCTCATTAACAGATAGCATTTAGTAGAGCGCTAATAGATAACTTCATGAATATGAGAGCAGCTGTGGGAGATAACGACATAAGAATCTAGAGGAAAGGCGTCGATGCCGGAAACAATAGTGTAAGGTGAGGCTGCCCTCGTTTAGTGTATTTGTAATTAAGGTAGTCGTTAGCGGAGGCACCCTGATAGATGCCCATCATTAACTCACTGTGACAGACCCAACGACCCCAGAGCAGGTAATTACTCTTGCGATGGATCATCTGCGATCCATCAGCCCTTTCTACATTTCATTACCTCCGTCCACGATTAGCTGCCCAACATAGTCATACACACTCATTAGGTGCCCTGATATGCCTATTTTTTGGCACGTGGTCAACCTAACTTTGTCTCTGTCACTCAACAGAAATCCTTCTCCTTGTTGTAAAAGGAACACTTTCTGCAGAATGTAGATTTCTACATCCTCATACTGGTAGAAACTAGAACAAAAAAGAGGCTATATTCATTTTATTGGACTGTAAAGCTAACTGTTAACGCTTACTAATTTTTCGAAAAATACTCATATAGTGATAATCAGGCAATACAAGGGATTGTCACGATCATGATCCAGGAAGTTAAAGAGACAACCCCACCTCGTCCCACGATGTACCCTGTTTGCATAAAATCACATAGATTGAAAAGGCTATGAGAGATAATCCGAAATGATTGGAAATTAAACATCATCTAAGAAGAATGAAAAATAAATTCACTTACTTTTAATTAACTTGTCTTCATCCACATTTGTCTTCTGCAAGATCCTTTATAACAATTATGAGCTATTTCCAAAACACTGGAGTTTTTTTGATAAGAATTAAATGAGTTAGCCTTCAGAAGCATCGAATCTGAAATTTGTGATTCAAATTTCGCTAAGAAAAAAGAATCCATTTCTTTAAAAATGTGCGTTCTTAGTAACTTCAATGCCTTTGTATTTTCCTAAAATTCATTATTGTTATCAATGGATACGTTTGTCATTATGATAGAGGAGGCAACCAAATTGAATTATCAACAAAATTGTTGTAGAAAAATTATCGATTCCTTTTTTAATCATTGTTTACAAATAAGGCAACATGTGAAGAAGTAACTGTTATTATTGATATGTGAAAAGTAGTCAAAACTGAAGAAGGGAGTTATTCATTTGGTTGTTAACAGTTTTCTATTATAGTTGATCGGATATGGCCTCTTTATGATTAATTAGGTTATATGGTACTCCGGCATTGGGTATTTAATAATTTTTCACTGTAGAGTAAGCATGGGACTTCAACACCAAGACGATGGATTTCGTCCTAATTATAGGTTGCCTTATTAAATGTATCTATTTATGCAATTCATTTGCAAATATTAAAGTATGATGTGACCTTAATTGCTTTGTTAGTTAAATGGCCCAGGAATGATTTTTCCAGAATCTTATTTGACTTCTCATTCTAAAACATAAGTAACACTATCAGATCATATTAATATCTTAATGCACACAATTCCAAGTCCAATTAGTTAAATTTTAGTGTTTAATATAATTTTATTTCTTGCGAAATTCTGCTCAGTGTTCTAAATCTCTTAGTGTATCTTTTAAAGACACATAAAAAACCATAATATCTTCACAAAAGTAATTAATTAATACGACAATTATTTGGAGTTTTCTAAAACTTTAAAAAATGAACTTAGAACTATTGTACAATATGGAAAAACCCATCATGAGTTAACAAAGATCTCACTAATGAATTACTAGGTACTCATCCTGATCTTTTAATCTTTTTATGTCGTAAATAATGGTTGTATTATTTTTTATGGCAGAATCCCTTTAGCATATGAAATGATACCTAAAATTTCAATGCAAGCATTAATATATGAATTATATTATTTTAATTTATTTATTTATGATATATAAATAAACCATCTAAAAACTATATAATTGTAATGTGTTCCCTAGTCCAAAAAATACATTCTAGAAATCTACCTTGCTTTAAAACCTAAAACACCCTTATTATTTATACCAATAAAAATAATAAATAAAAAAACATTGCACTTCTTTACTGCCGAAGGTACAGTAGCTTTATATTCTCGCCAGAGTGAAAAAACAACTTGCATTTTACGTTTATGATATCAAGGAACAAATGTGTCCGAGTCTGAGCATAGACAATTTGTGTTCGGGCATAATCAACCGAACTATTTATCCAATTTCTATGAAATTTTGTGGGATCGTGCAGGTTGGTACTTTTACTTACGCATGAGCAACCGTGTTTTTCTCAACTGTATTACGAAAATGAGTATTCCGATTTGGCCTAAATTAGAAGAGAAGTAGGAGATCAGTGTTAAGGTAGTCCCGTATTACTTTTATCAAATTTTATCATCTATTTTCGCTTCATCATGGCAAAATTATTTTTTTGATGCGCAAGTTTTAAATATGGCTGCTCATGTAGTTTATTCTAAAATGAAAAATAAAAATAATTAATGAGGTGTATATAGTGGACCGTAGATTACTGATTGGAGAAGATGATCGGGGGTGCGGTCAGCAAAGAAACAACATAAATAAACAAAAAAATATTTATTTATGCCGACGTTTCGACCTGATTTTCATCAGGGCTATAAAAACAAAAAGACAACAACCATCATTTAGAGAGAGAAAAAAGGAATTATGTAAATAAAAATAAAATAGATAAAACTATATAATTAAATAAAATAATAATAGACTAAAAATTTGGAAATATACACAATAATGGAATGAAAATATAAATTAGTTGATTACTAACTATGGACAAGACAGTCATAACGTCGGCATAAATAAATATTTTTTTGTTTATTTGTGTTGTTTCTTTGCTGACCGCACCCCCGATCATCTTCTCCAATCAATAAAAATAATTAGTTGTATTCTTAAACCTTGAAATATATAGGGCATTCATTTAAACAAATATTTATAAATTATATACATAAGACTTTTAAAATAATACGCTTATTTTTAACATAAATTATATTTTATAGGCTATTCAAAAATTACATGAGAATCATGTAATTCACCGAGACATAAAAGGTAGCAACATACTTCTAACAAAAAATGGAGAAGTGAAGCTGGTTGATTTTGGAATATCAAAGTAAGTTGTTTTTTTTTTAATTTAAATTTACTAAGCTGATAAATCTTACGACAGCAATTAATGTAATTTCTATTTTAGGCTAAGAACTATGTAGTTTGTACGTTTATATAAAATAATTAAGTAATTTTCCATTGTAT